>NW_026945775.1:198606-216106 GCF_034702125.1 Engraulis encrasicolus
TGGTAATTGGAGTTCCATGAAAAAGCCATTTCCTAGGGTTACATCAGGGGTGCTTAAAGGAATACTACACTTTTAAAAATGGGAAACATTTCCCAACTCCTCTCTGTACAGTATCTTATTGGATGGGATTTACCATACTTGAATGCATTCAGGTCAGACTCTAGACATGGGGATTTCTCGATTTGGCAGCGGCAGTTCTAGCTAGCGTTCAACATTTGAATGTTTTGGCGAATAGCGAATCGCATGCATAGGCATCCCTATGGGAAAACTGAACTGGTTAACTACTGTCTAAGAGTGTTGGAAAATTGCCCTGATATGACAGTGATACTTCAAAAAGTGGAGAAGACGCGCTCACACTATCGCCTAAATAGGCTAATTTGAACAGTCCTTAACTGGGTGCTGAATCCCACCAAAAACTTAATTGAATGATCAAAGTTGTCTTCGTCTGCATAATTCCTATGTACGAATGTGTACTTCTGCCAGAGCCATACAGAGGGGAGAGTCGGGCAATCTCCGCTGTGTGCTTAGGCCGACTTCCTCATTAGCAAAATTAGCTGTTTTAGCTTCTCAGTACTGCTCAGCGTTGCGAGTGTTAGTTCCTAGTAGTGGGCGTAGCACACAGCAAATGCAATGCGATGCAATGCAGGGAATATGACAAGACTTGCTGTTCGTAGTAATAACTTCAGATTAACATCACAGATGGTAAAACTGTTGGGATTATCACCACCGAGACAGTTGATGGTTTACATATTTGTGGTGATTACCCCGCAGTATAGTTCGTTAGTCCTTATTTTTGGCTGTTAATGTGGTGGTTCTATGTTGAGTCTATGGAAAGACAGCCGCTTTAGGAACACCCTTATCTCGCTGAAAGGCGGAGCTGCCATTTAATTCCTGGTCCTCCAATTGCATAACTCTCCCCTCTGTATGGCTCTGACTTCTGCCGTCCAGCGAAAATGATTACGCAATATTGTGACGTCAGTGCAAATGATGGATAGTAAGAGTGTTAGAAAATTGCCCTGATATGACAGTGACACATCTGCCTCAGCAAACTGGGTGCTGCAACAGTGTACGTACAAGTGTGCAACACCAGTGTGCTCACTGGCATTTCTCTAATCCAGGCTTACAGATGTGCTCTATTCATTTGAAAGTTTTATCGGATTTGTGCCTTTTAAAAAGTTTCTCTCTGGCCCTACTGTGGCCCTAGACTGGGCACTAGACAGCTATGCCGGCGACCCGGGTTCGATTCTGGCCAAGGTCATTTGCCGATCCCTCCCCGTCTCTCTCTCCCCACCCATTTCCTGTCTGTCCTTCACTGTCTTGTCAAGAATAAAGGCAAAAAGCCCTAAAAAATATCTAAAAAAAAAGAGAAAATGGAAAAGTTTGTCCCTTAGTCAGTAGCATTCTGGCCTTTATCTAGTACACGGTTCTATTACAACCCTGACAGGCACACTATAAGTCAAGTCGAGTCAAGTGTACTTTATTGTCAAAAATCTATGTAACAGGGTTAGCACATTTGTTTGAAATAGCTTTTGACCAGTCTCCAATGTGCAGTTCATAATTTGCAGTTTATAATTTGCAGTTAACAATTTTCATAGAAGCTGGGGTTCAAGATGCATTTAACACTATATAAATTGGACTCTGATCGGTTGATCTTGTTATTCTGTGAAAATCAAAACAAATGAATCAAAACAGAACCAAGGCTAACATGTTTGCTTTTTCATTTGCCTTTTGTTGTTACCTGCAATTAAAAGAATGATTACCAAGAAACCAAAAACCATTGAAATGGAAAATATTTGTTTTGCAACAACACTCCTCCTCAAATACTAAACGCAGAAGAGAAAAACGTTGAGGGTTTGGCAAAGAAGTATTTGTGTTGGCTCATTTGGTTTTAATAAATTAGTAAAGAAACAAAGCAGTGGAGCCCTACATTCTTTCCATCTCCCTTGGGAAAATGCGTTGCAGTTCCGTGCTTGGAGCAGACTTTCTGCCTTTTCCTGTTAATTAGCTGCATTGAACCAAAACTGACAACACTCTCCAGAAGACAGCTTTTATGTGAGATTATGTATGAGGTTAGGTCAAATCTCTAAGTGGTACAAACATGCATAATGCTGAGTGGACCTGTCTGCTTTCACCAGATGCGGAGTGGGTCACGTCATATTAATGAATGCCAATGTGGAGCGCACAGACAGCTTTAGATTACAAATAGATTTACATTACAAATATTCCAGTTTGGACATTCAGATATGTGGGTTTGGCGTTTTCAACCAATTAAGGCCCCACTGTAAAGCAGGGGGCAACCTGAAAGGTAATCCATGGAGCGGTAAGTGAGGGTGTGTGTGTGTGTGTGTGTGTGTGTGTGTGTGTGTGTTGGGGGGGGGGGGGGGGGGTGCTACCATGCTACCATGCTACCATGCTACCATGCAAAGGTGAGGATGAAGCATTGATCATTAGGCAGTCAAAGCTTTAATAAGTGAAGTGAACGCCTAAAGACCCATTTTAAAACTCCAACTCCCACTGTCATTGTGACACAGCACTCCACAACACACAAGTGAACACTGCACACAACAAAATTACATGTATGCCTCAGCTGTGCAAGGCAGCAATCAAGATATGATGGCAAGCACTGACAGACATGTTCACATCAGAAAATTATGCTCATCCTATCTCTACAGTAAATGATCACTAAGTCTGCTGAACTCAAATAATCAGGAATTGAAGTGATAGTAATGGACTGCAAGTCATCATTGTCAAAGTCAATTAATCACCTTTTGTTAACTCATATCCTGGTTTGAAATGGAGACGTTGATAATGGACTAGCTCCGAAACGTCTGTTTCTCCAGTTAACCTCAGACTTCTGTTGTTAAATTTCGGCTTCAATACACTTTTTCACACAAGCCTTGTGTGCACCTCCTTTTTCCATTATCTTGAGTGATTACTACTTGATTTGAAATGGAAAATGGTTCATGGTGTGGACCATATTGATTACTGGGCTTTTAATACTAGTACAAAATGAGTGCGAGTGCATCAAGTTAATTGGAACAAACGAACTCATTTCAAATTAGCACAAGCACACTTCATTATTTGTAAGAAGAGATATAATATTATTCATTTTCTAAAAGTGTTCAATAGGTCATTAAGTTTAATTTGAGTGGAAAAAGAGATAAAACAGGTTTTAATTGTAATTATTAAGGAATTAAGGAAGTGCAGATAAAAAAATACACGTGTGCGTTTAGAGTTCCCTCTCCCTCCCCATCTCTTGTATAGGCTTGGTACCATAGGCTAAAGGGCCGCTAACCCTTCTTCCGCAGACAAATAAACAAAGCCTCGACACAAGACATTAAGTGCACATAACCTAGTGTTTCTTGGAGAATAAATGGTCCACGGTAGACATCAACAAGCGTTTTCCAATGCCCATGGGATGCATTTCAGCAATTCAAATGCCATGGAAGGTTTTAAAGACACTAATTCATCTGCAGGGGAAAGTCAAGGGGCATGGAGGAGGAAATGAGAAGCCATGCCGAGTATGCTAATCCCTCAGAAGATAGATAAACAAATCAATCGCTCCATTAATTAATCAGGCAACCAGGGCCGCTGGCAACTTTAGCTGGGCCTGGGTCAAAGACATCTGAAAGGGCCCCAAACCCAGTCAATACAATGTAATGAGGACCCCTTTCTGCGCCCCCTCTCTCCCTGGGCCCGGGAAATGTGACCCCTTTGTCCCCTCCTGTCGGCTTCCCTGCAGGCAACATTGACGTTCAAAGGTTTGCAACGAGATTTGTTTTTGCTCAGCTGCTGCTGCTTTGAGTAAAGCAAACCGAGAAAAAACATGCATAAATAAACTAAACTTGTAAGTAAATAATAAGTAAATGATAGATAAACAAAGAATGAAATAAATAAGTACTGTAGATAAATAAGCCGAGCCGGGGATAAATGCCCCGAAGCACAACACCAATTCTGTGTCTTGGCTCCATGTTAAATGATGCTTCATACCGAGGCCTCTGACATCAATATCAGCATTAGAGAGAGGGGGAGCAGAGGCAGACTTTCCATTTGGCAAACCTAGACAATTGCCTAGGGCCCCGACCAAATCTGTCCTCCATAGAGGCCCCCAAATGTCACACCAGTCGTTGTAAAGACAAAAACATGGGCTTTATCTTAATTTGTCACTGCTGTATCTAAAGTAATCGAAAATATGAACCAAAAAAACCCTAAAATAGCACCAAAACACAGAATTTTAAGTCTATGTTATGACTTTTGAGGGCCCCATGTTTATATTTCGCCTAGGGCCCCAAAATGGCTAAATCCGCCCCTGAGGGGGAGAAATACAGCAATGCACCGCCAAATTGTTGGATGGATCTCCACCAATGAAACTGCCAATGGCTACTTAGCCGGACGGATTGCCATGGCATAGCCTGGCACGCGCTCAGCAACCACAAAAAAACAGCACAGTCAAAGATAAAGGGAACCAAACGCTCTTTTGTTCTGGCATTACAAATTGGCCGGGGATGAAAACACATCCATTAAATTAATTCATTTTAATCATTTAAGGGTTGGTTGTTGTTGTTGGTTGTATAACCGCAGTGCTTTCTCACTTCCTAGTCATACCAAAGGCCACCCCCTCTTGACTGGGTACATACTGTAGGGGTGGAGAGGTTGGCAGAGTACTGTAAGCAACCACGAAGGTTGAAGTGGTTTTTGGTCTTTTTCGATTTTATTTTAGAGGACAGTGTGAGACGTGGACAGGAAGCAAATTGGGAGAGAGACAAGGAGGGGTTGGCAAAGGACCCGGGCCGGGAATCGAACCCAGGTCAGCCTCATGGCAGGCCAATGCCCTACCTGGTTGGCCACGGCAGGGTCAAAGGTTTGAGTGCTTTATGTGTTTTCTCGTTAGACATGCCATAGACCAAGTGAATGGGTGTGGTAGGGTGTGGTGTAGGGGTGAGAAGGTTGGCACAGTAGGCCCAAATAATTCTAAAGGTCAAAGCGGTTTACCGTATGACCTCTCCCTAGTCATGGAGAAGAGTAACACCCTTTGAATGGTTAGGTTGGATAGGGAGTAGGTTGATTGAGAGGTTGGCATAGAAAATCACTGTAAAAGTCTCAGTGGTACGACCTTAGTGCTTTGTCACTTCATTGTCATAATAAAAATACCAACAGCTCTTGATGGGAGTCATATCAGGATACAACGGTAAAATGGTATGAGGATTCTGGCTAGTATATTGCAAATTGTCAATAATCCTGTCAAAAGTAAAGAAATTACCGTGACAAGTTCCGTACAACGCAGCTTTGTGGGCGTGTGAGTTAGCGAGAAGGGACGGTCTGTTAGATATTCCAAATGTCCGGTGTCCAGTAAAAAATCTAGCGTGAACTATATTGTATACAGTATAAATACATATCAGCCACACAATAGCTCAACATCTCTTGACACAGAAAATGTGAAAAACCTCTACAGAACACCACAGTAATACACAATACAATACAATACAATACAATACCCTGCATAGAGCTTATGTAAAAGCTCTGGGCTGAACCGCCACCTCACAACACAACACAAGTACAAGTAGCGCCTCCTCTCCGCTCCTTGTCATTCATGAGAGGCGAGAGATTAAAGACCCAGAAGTGATGTTTGACCTTACCGAGTGTAATGGATGCTCGGCTCAGTGGATCCTGCTGGCTTTATAATGCAATGAGGTCGTATGGTAGCCCGGCGGGCGCCAGATAAAAGGGAAAAAAAGCAAAAAAGCAAATGCAAATATAAGCCCTGTACGGTAAGAGGCGGAATGTAGTGACTACAATCGAGCAGGGAAGCTGACAGCGGGGGGACAAAGGGGTCACCTATCCCGGGCCCAGAGACAGAGGGGGCCCAGAATTGGATCCTCATTATATTGTATTGATTGGGGTTGGGGGCCCTTTAAGATGACTTTGTCCCGGGCCCAGCCAAAGCTGTCAGCGGCCCTCCCCCCGAGGAACATGCATTATTCTGTCTCACACAGTTCACTAGCGCATTTGTCTTGCAGCGTAATTGACAGAAAGAGGAAAAGGAAACAACTATTCAGTAATTAAAAAGGAATCAGAAAGCTATTCAGCAAGGAGGGTGTGTGTGTGTGTGTGGGGGGTGGGGGGGTGGAGGATGAGCAAACAGAGCACAATTGGGGTTCATCTTAAAACAAAAGAATAACTGATTAAAAAGGGAGACAGAATGACAGAGAGATTGAGCTAAACCCAAAGTAAAGAGAGAGAGAGCGAGAGAGAGAGAGAGAGAGAGAGAGAGAGAGAGAGAGAGAGAGAGAGAGAGAGAGCGAGAGAGAGAGAGAGAGAGAGAAACCCAAAGTAGAGAGAGAGAGAGAGAGAAAGAGGGAAGAGGAAAAAAATATATAATGATAGAGCAAGAAAAGCAAATGCATTTTGTCAGGAAAGAAAAAAGAAAAACTACTCTGCCAAAGTATATTACTCCGCAACTCTGTTTGTCTCTTGAAGTTGGAGAAAGAAAATGACAGGGTCCCTGAGATAGAAGGCTTAGAAAAATGGTTGGTTTGATCCCTTTCCAACGAGCACAGAGAGCTGCAGCCTCACGTCTCACATTCCATTTCTTATGAAAGCAGCAGATATGCGAAGGGGACTGTGTCATGTCCTGTGATCCTGCAGATCTTAAACTCACTATGCGTGTGTGTGTGTGTGTGTGTGTGTGTGTGTGTGTGTGTGTGTGTGTGTGTGTGTGTGTGTGTGTGTGTGTGTGTGTGTGTTTGCCTGTGTGCGTGTGTGCGGGCGTGCGGGCGTGCGTGCGTGCGTGCGTGCGTGCGTGTGCGTGCATTTGTGTGTGCGTGCATTTGGGTGTGTGCGTGCTCAAAACTAAGGATGGGCTGACTGATTGCTGACTGAGCAAAGCCCAGCTGCAGTCCCGTCACCATAAGGCCTGCGTAGACACTCCACTCCTAGCAACTTCACACAGCCACCAAACACCAAAAGTGCAAAGAATTGAACTTCTTGTTTGATTTCAAGACTTCTATGAAATATCGATCCAGGCCAGGTGTACGGTCACATGATCATGCACTCTATATATTACGCCTGCCAAGGCTTATTCTCTAAAGCTCTTCCTCTATCCAGACAATCTCCCTCGTGGGCACCTATTTTCAGATTTTCTTTAAAAACCTGCACTGCTAATTACAGTATGAGGGAGCCCTGTGTTTTGCATTTCTTAAAATAGAGGCCCACAAGGGTGTTGGCCCACTGGGAAAAGCCTGCTATGCCAGATGGCCAATCCAGCCCTGGCAGTACATGAAAAGTACACGCTTCAGAGCCAGTTCTTCAAGTATGAAAGTGATATAGAAGTATATTGTACGTGAGGTTTCTGTCATGTTCTGTAATCCTGCTGATTGATACCACCTGGTATACCACCTTACACCATCACGCACCACCACCACTCTTGTGGAAGTCAGCTTTGGAAAATAATATAAGAATGTAATTAACATAAGAATGTAACAAAACATACAAATGCAATTCCTTGTGAAGCCAACACATGTCACAGTTTATTATTAAACTCACTTGTCATATCCACACTAGGAGTAGGCTGTGGAACTCATCTATATAGAGATGCCCTGAACATGTAGTTTTAACCGCGGCTGCACCAGTGTTAATTTCGTCAACCACGACGATGACGAAAATATTTCGTCAACGCCCCTTTTTCCCTTGACGATGACGAGACGATGACGAACTAAAAATTGCCTCAAGCAAATCAAAATATGACGAAAATAAAAAAATATTTTCGTCAAGCAGACTAAGACGAGACGAAATTTACAAGCCATGGACGAATGGACATTAAAAATATATAATTATTCATAAATAATTTGTAATTTGTAATTGTAATATAGGTCTAGTGTCTTGAACTTCATAGGTGATTGCGCGCTCACGCTGTGTCGCCTGGCTTGTATCTGCTGGCAGCCAATGCATGGCGCGGCTCAGTCAGTAGTTCTGTAGCCTAGTAGTTCAGTGAGTCCATTTAAGTTGAGTTTAGGTCCTAAAACATTCCCAGAGAAAGAGAAAAAATAGCCGACGTTGAGGGAAGTGTTCATTTTGAAACATGTTCAACAACCCTCTTATCCATGACGAAGACATGTGTTTCTGCAGTAGGTAATGACAGTCACGCCAATCCTCCTCTGATACTGTCATTCTAAACCTCCTCGAGCTTCCACTATTCTCCTTTTCACTTAGGCTGTCTTAGCCCGGCGTTCGTTGTCTGTTCTTTTTTAATAATGTTTGCTATATTTGTTGTTTAACCATATCAGTAGGCAGCAAGCAAATCATGAAGGTCGGATTTGTGAATGTATTTAAATCAGTCACCGCGGGAGCGCGCGCCAGCAGGGGGAAAGTTGGCCTGTCTAATGTAACAGAGGCACGGCTACTGTAGCCCAGTTTTGAAAAGAATCAATGGATGGGCGATCGCTAAGGAGTTTTAAACTGTTGAGATTTGAAACTTGTTCTCGTCGAGAGCAACGCTAAAAGACCCAAGGAAGTCGACAGCATTTCCGTGCGTCTTCAGCGTCTTCCTAAGTTCCAAAAACTCATGCTTATCGAGCCTCGACATCCCCGACAAACAAAACAGCATTAATGTTTAAATATTTGTATGTGCGTGTCCTTTCTATCGTCCAGTCCGCATACCCCCCCTGCCTAACTATTTTTCCTGGGACTTTTGCAGGGCATACGAAGCGTGCTCGCGCAATCTATTTAAGCCTATTCCACACATGCCGCACGAGTCATTATCGTTCTCTGCTCGCATTGCCAATTGAAAACAAAAACCGCTAACTTGCATAGTCTACCATCAGCAGTATTTTATCTGACTCGTGGTCATCGGGAACTTCATGCAGACTTGGGATGTCTGGTCTTCCCACTGCCGGCATTGGCAATCTGCAGGCTTTAAGTCCCGCGGTCAGGTGAAGAAGAGCATGTAGCTTCCTCCGTGATCAAACTCAAAATGAAATATAATATGCAGCAGCTTCTAATGCACGAGAGAGAGAGAGAGAGAGAGAGAGAGAGAGAGAGAGAGCGCAGCCTGAACCTGGATGTGTGTGTGTGTGTGTGTGTGTGTGTGTGTGTGTGTGTGTGTGTGTGTGTGTGTGCGCGCGTGATGCTCTTTTGCTCTATGATGTTGAAATTACTGATTTGGGTTTTGGTGGAAAATGACCAAGTAACAAGGTGAATATTTGCTGCAATAGGCAATATTAGTAATACTTTGTGAAATAACAATAGCCATTGTAGGTTATTTATTTTACACAATATTGACTAAAATGACTAAAAATTGAAATGTTGACTAAAATTTGAAATGTTGACTAAAATGACTAAAATGACTAAAATTTGACTATGACTAAAATTGATTTTCGTCATTTTGACTAAGACTAAGACTAAATTGGGAAGGCAATGACTAAAATATGACTAAGACTAAAATTGATTTTCGTCATTGTGACTAAGACTAAGACTAAATCAAAAAAAGCTGACGAAATTAACACTGGGCTGCACATCCATGCAGCGGCGTGGAACAGGGGGGGAAAACCCTGACTCATTCTTAGAGCCCAGACCACTTGGGGGGCCCACCGGGGGCCCTCCCATGGAAAATATTTTTCTTCTTTCATTTTTTTAAACATTATTTTTAAAATAATGTCAATACATGTTGGTAATTTATGTAATTCCAAGGTTCTCTGGAAATACATCTGTTGAATTGGATATACTAGCCTGCAAATCGGCTATATTCTATATCAGACACCCCCATTATCACGCATTGGTTTAGTCCGCCCTCTCGCGGACTTTTGATTGTACAATATGCGGAATCAACACTCACTCACGTCATTATTATTAGGCTAGGCATTAAACGCAGCAGCCGGTTAGCAATGAAAGACTTCTAAAACACCAGGCTTTCACAAAAAGAATAGAAAGGCAAGAGAGACAGGGGAAACAAAATGAAGGAAAGCAACTGCAGCTGATTTCTTGCAAGAAAGGTGAGCCCAAATGTCAAAATTACAGCCTACAAAGTAGGATACCTAACTAGCCTATCCCATTCCCATTCCGTGTGGCCTTCTGTGATAGCCGATGTCAAATGAAAAAAATAATCTCATTTTGTTGGCTATCATTGTGAACCCATATTTGTCTTTGATAGGCCTATATTCATAACAAGTGTCCCAAAAGACCAACATGGGTCGATGTTGGTTCAAATATCCAAATTATAGCAAAGGCTATTTGTAAAATGAATCCCACTCAATTTCAGAAAATGTCACGAACGTGAAGATGCCCCCTGTCGCAGCAGGTGCAAATGGTGTGAACTTGAGAGAAGGTGAGCCTATTTTAGCTAATATCATAGTCTTGAAGAAAAGCGGTTTCTCAACCGGGTGCAATGCTGCCCGCCCTGGTCATCGAATTTGCAGATTGATTCTGTCGATATTAGTCGACGTCATATTCATCAGTTGCCAATGTCAAGGTGGCGGTGCGAACAGCTGTCAGTCTTGAACCTTCATTCTGCTTTTATTTTGCGGTCTCAAAGCTCTGGTTACTTGGCCATGTCTCTGACCATCTGACAACGCCCGTTATAGCTGAAGTGTGGTAAAATAATGACGAGATTTTGACGGGGCACCAGTCTGCGTTTTGAATGTTGCTGACGCCATTCTAATCTGCGCAAAGCGCAAGAGATGACCCTGTTTGCATAGCGCAAGAAAAGAGGCAGAGTAGCCTACCTACCTCCGTGCTGAGCAGGTAGCCTATCTGCATTGAGTGCTCATGAAAATTACAAGCTACTGTGAAATAGTTACTGGCCCATTTAAATCTGAAAGTATATGTAGTAGCCTAATAAATAATGATTTCAAAGAAATAAATAGCCTAGGCTAATAGCCTTACTAGGTTCGGGGTGCCCTGACTTTCAAAGGTTGAGCGACATCAAATCCAAACAGCGATACTTTTGTTCTATTTAGGCTACTCTGCTTTACCGCAGGTTTTAAGCGACATTTCGAAGTCAGCTTCTACAGGCACAGCTGACTCTCTTTTCCTTGCTCTCCCAAACACTGATACGGGCAAACGTGACGTGCGTGCGGGGCAGTGCGAGTGAACGAATGTGCGCGCGAGCGCCTGTGTTTCTGTTCAGCGATGCACATTGAAGAAAGTACAGTTCAACATATCAATGTCTCGTGTGTCCATAGTGCACGAAACAGTAGGCTGGAAGCATTGTGAAAAGAGATTTGTCAGTCTCTCTCCTCCCCCTCACACCATAGTGATGAAGTGATTAAATGTCATCCCATGAATATGTGTTTCGTCCATCAGCATAACATTAAAACTACATTCACATTCATCTTCACATTCACACTCAGAACACCCTCTTGTCTCTAGTTCACCCTCCAGACCTGTAGGGGGCAGAGAAACAATCAGTGCACAACAGTCACAACAGAGTTCCCCAAGCTTCCTGTTAGAAGCCGGGATCTTCCTGTGGCAGCCATATTGGAAAGCACCCCAGCATGTAAGTTGGGCAAAGAAAATGGAATCTTGTACAAGAACGACAACTAGCTGGTGTGGCCAGGAGTGGCACTGCAGCTATGTTATCGCAGCCAAGTAAATAATGAATGGGTGCCAATGGGGCTGTACGCTTCTCTTAGAACTATCTGCCCGTGTGATTTTTTCCCTGGAAACAATGAAGTCGCGTTCGATAGATATGAGTAAGTGAAAGCATTTGCCGACACGTTTGCATCTTGTCAAGTGTTAGATTCGTGAAAATGACCCTTATTTCAACTATAGCAATGACATAACACGTGACAATCGACTTTACGGCATACGCCATTTGTTTTGTAGTTTTAAGTCTGACTTCAGATGTCGATGTGTTTAAAGTTATGTTAGGATTGTTGCGGACACCTGTTATTTATTGCATTTAAGGTGGTGGAAAAGCGGCATGTGTACATGGGGTAAAGGAAATGACTGCGCTCATCCTTAAGAATTTGGGCACCTTCAATTAACATGTTGGACGGTGGTGGGGGTTGAGGTGTGTGACCGTAGATGTCTCTGCTAGGAGGATCAGTCAGAGTACGTCTCTCGTCAGCTCTGGTCGTGAATAGTCGCAGAGATTCCTCAGCCAGCAGGTATTAGCCGAATGCTAGCGTGTTGCAGGACAAAACTAACACGTCTTTGGGAGAACAAAGCCATGTCAGGAACCTTTAACTTCACTTCTAATACAACTTCCATGATAAGGTACAGAATGTGCACACATCTTTACAAACCAGAGAACAGAATCGTCACAAATCCCTGCTGAGCCATTTAGCCCAATAGGCTCCCATTCATCTTTTACTTGGCTGCGTGCGCCAACGGGGCTATAATGGGAGCCAATGAGAGACGGCTATCTCATAGCTTAGAACATTTCTGCTCTGGGGAAAACAAAAGAAAGAAAGTTTAATTCTAAATGAATGCTTGACCAAGACAACCAACTAAAACAAAGGAATCTTCTCAGTACGTGTGGTCATACGCAACTGGTAAGAAATGGACTTTGATATATTGTTTACATCAATGTTTGGATGATGGGTTTCTCGTGCAATTGTTTGTAATGTTTATTGTAAGTTTCAAGCTGTGGTTTAGTAGTGTTTCTTCTGATGTGTGAGTGGCTCAATCAAGTTGAAAACATATTGGATGTGAAATCTTGTTTGGATTGTGTTAAAACAATCAGTTATATTATGCTGCATATATTGTATATACTGGCTACTTGAGTACTGCACTCCTGTACCTGAATGTCATAAGGTTAAACTTGAGCATTTCTTGCTTTTAGTTAAACTCAAAGTAATGATGTGATGACATGGCTTTTGTTTATTATTTTGGTCCGGACCTAAACTGATGCAATGTTTCTGTTCTGTTTATTTTTAAGGTTAACAACCTAACTCACCTGGTTATTTCAATAAACCACAAAAAATGGGAAAATGGAGTTGTTCCTTGTGTCCACTGACCACAAGCTTTTCAAGTTGGGGCAAAAGAACTGAGTGAAATCCAACACAACTTGTCAGTTGTTAACCAGCGTGACGGTGAAGACGGAGGATCAACGGCCTAAAGTCAACACAGTCAACGCAAAGAACAGCTTATCACTAGAATGGCAGAAGAGGCTACAGGAAGACCACTCAAGCAGCTGAAGAAGGACAGAACCTCAGCAAAGAGTGCCTTCACCAAGCAGGCCAACTTCTTAAGCAGAAACATTGGACACCTAACAAAATCAGGACTACAAACAGAGTACAGGAAACTCTTCTCATTTGCAAGGGATGTGGATGACTCAAATGATGACTATGAGCTTGGTCTACTTGCTGAACTTGATGAAGAGAAAGATGATGCGAAGCTCCATCCAAAGCAGCAGGCCGACCTGACAAAGACCAGGGAAGACTGCAACTCTAGACTGGTCGAAGTGAAAGGAGCTGTGCAAGCTAACCTCTGGTCGAAGTACGGAGAAGGTGAGCTGACATTCGCAATTCAGGAGGCAGAATCTGCTGGCGAACAAGCTCACGCAATTCCTGTGACAGTGGTGAACAGAGACTGCTATGAACATCTGGTTGAAGGCACAAAGATACTGATCAACGATGTACTTGAATGTTTCACAGAGTGGGATGAATGGATTCCAGAGGAAGAGTGGGCCAGGCTGGATGACCGAGTGAAAGGCTTGAGAAAACTGAAAAACCGCCTCGAAGCCAAAAAGGCAGAATTCCTTACAGCGCAAAAAGCTGCAGAGGAGGAGAGAAGGGAAAGAGATATTCAGACACAGCCAACACTTCAGCCATTCCAGCAGTCGATTTTAAAAATAAAGCCCACCAGCTTACCCAAGTTCCATGGCTGTAAAAGGGACTTCCATCAGTGGAAAAAAGACTGGGAGAGTCTCCAAAGGCAGGGAGAGCCAACCGGCTCGGCAGAGGCGAAAAAGATCCAGCTCCTCGACAGTGTAAACGACAAGATTTGCAGAGACCTCCGACTGTCTACCTACAAGACCGCGGAGGACATGTTCAAGGTGCTGGACAATAGATTTGGAAACAAAACAACAATAGCTCTAGAGATCATTGAAGACCTAGAGAAAATTCCCCCTCTGAAGTCACGGCAGCCAAGGAAAATCATCGACATGATACAATCTGTTGAAAAAGCCCTGAATGATCTCACAGAACTCGGCAACATTGGGGCAATCAATAATCCTCTTGCCATCAGAACTATAGAGAGCAAGTTGCCAGATGATTTAAAGAAAGACTGGCTTGCCTTCATGCTGAATCCAGCAAACAAAGTCACGCCTGACAATCATTTTGACAGCCTTCTCACTTTCCTGAAGAGTGAGGAGGAAATTCAGGAAAGGCTAGAGCAGCTAGGGACAAAAGATAAGCCCGAAAAAATATATACTTACCCAGAACCAAGATACGCCTCAACTCAATCCACTAGGCAAGATGGATGCATTATCTGTGGAGACGAGAAACACAGGGAAAAGATCTTCTTTTGTAAACGATTCAAAGAACTGAAGCCCAAAGAGAAATCGGATGCTGTGGATAAACTAGGAGCATGCAGAAGGTGCCTAGAATGCCACAAAGAAGAACATGAATGTAAAGATGCATACCTCTGTAGGAACTGGAGCAGTAGAGATCCTGAAGACCACCATTACATTCTGTGCCAGAGAGGAAACTCTAAAAGGGTGGAGACATACAGAACAAGCATGAGTAGACTTACAGAGGAACAAGAAAAATTTGTGTCTGAACTCTCACCCGACATGGTGGAAAGGTTTGAGAGGGCCTTCAGCAACGTTACGGCAAGGTCTCACTGCACTGACAAGCCTGCAGGGGTGGAATTGAGATCATCTCAAGAATTGCCAGCAATAATGATGCTTCTCGAAGTGACGGCAAATACAGGTCAGAAGATTGGCACATTGATCGATTTGGCATCTGACACCAATTATATCACTCACAGAGCTGCCAAAAGACTCAACCTCAGGAGTGAAAACATCACTCTAGTTGTGCATGGGGTTGGAGGAATGGCTCTCAAAGTGAAAACCAAAAGGTATCTGCTCAGAGTGAGGGTCAAGACACCCACAGGTACTGTAAAAGCTCATGAACTTTTATGCTACGGTCTGGATGAAATTGCCAAGGTTAACAAAGCAATACAACCTGAGCAATTGAAAAAATTCTTTCCGGAAGTCAGTATGAAAAACCTGCGAAGGCCAGAATGCATTGAACTGCTGATAAGCCACCGTGAGGGAAGACTTGCTCCACAGAGAGTGAAAGTGATTGAAGATCTTGTTTTATGGGAGAGTCCATTGGGAATGACTGTTGGTGGAACACATCCTGATCTCTTTGAAGAAGTGGACATGGATGCACACGCATCTAAAACTCACTTTGCCCGATCCATGAGAACCAGCGCAGTGAAGTACCACAAGTTCACTGAGGTCCATTCAGGTCAAAGTGGGAGGCAAGAACATGCGCCATCTGGTGGAACAAGTCCAGTCCAGGTCTCAATCAGAGCACAAGCTTCCAATCAACCAAAGTGGGAGGATGGAAAGACCAGACCTAAAAGGGAAGAAGAAAAAAGCCCATCTACCAATCTCGGGAAGGAGAATTGGAGATCATTCTGCCAAGTGCAGAAGACAAAAGTAAAACCGCCAAGAAAGCAGATCCACGACTCATGTGACCTCTCTGGGTTCAAGAACCGAGAGATCAAGTGGGAGGTGTTTCGTCCATCAGCATAACATTAAAACTACATTCACATTCATCTTCACATTCACACTCAGAACACCCTCTTGTCTCTAGTTCACCCTCCAGACCTGTAGGGGGCAGAGAAACAATCAGTGCACAACAGTCACAACAGAGTTCCCCAAGCTTCCTGTTAGAAGCCGGGATCTTCCTGTGGCAGCCATATTGGAAAGCACCCCAGCATGTAAGTCTGGGGAAAACAAAAGAAAGAAAGTTTAATTCTACATGAATGCTTGACCAAGACAACCAACTAAAACAAAGGAATCTTCTCAGTTCGTGTGGTCATACGCAACTGGTAAGAGATGGACTTTGATATATTGTTTACATCAATGTTTGGATGATAGGTTTCTCGTGCAATTGTTTGTAATGTTTAGTGTAAGTTTCAAGCTGTGGTTTAGTAGTGTTTCTTCTGATGTGTGAGTGGCTCAATCAAGTTGAAAAGCATATTGGATGTGAAATCTTGTTTGGATTGTGTTAAAACAATCAGTTATATTATGCTGCATATATTGTATATACTGGCTACTTGAGTACTGCACTCCTGTACCTGAATGTCATAAGGTTAAACTTGAGCATTTCTTGCTTTTAGTTAAACTCAAAGTAATGATGTGATGACATGGCTTTTGTTTATTATTTTGGTCCGGACCTAAACTGATGCAATGTTTCTGTTCTGTTTATTTTTAAGGTTAACAACCTAACTCACCTGGTTATTTCAATAAACCACAAAAAATGGGAAAATGGAGTTGTTCCTTGTGTCCACTGACCACAAGCTTTTCAAGTTGGGGCAAAAGAACTGAGTGAAATCCAACACAACTTGTCAATATGATAGCCTACTTTTCATAACTGGTAATGTGAAAGATTAAGACATTTTATATTTTTAGTATGTCTATTATGTCATATGATTGAAGATGAGAACGATTCAAGTGAAGGAGAGGAAAGCATAGAGGGGTATTCTGAGGAAGGCAAGAAGGATGACAATATCAGGAGGTAGGCGCGCGCAGGGGGGGGGGGGGATTTAGGGTTGTTTAGGTTGGGGTGTGTGTAGGGGGGCCCATGGAAGAGGTTGTTCCTAGGGCCCCAAATTTGGTGCTACGCCCCTGCCTCCATGGAGAAGTAGCAAAAGTAAATCATATTTAATGGTGGGAATGGGAAATGCATGAAAAATTCAAATTATTTAATTATTCCTCAGAAATATACTGTACATAAAATATTTACAACTCTGATAATCTTATAAGTAAACCTCCATTGCAATTATGTTGGCATGACTCAGCTGGCTGTTGGTTTGTTTGATACATATTTTGAAATTGCAGTTTGAAAGAGATGACTACAAAAGAAAGTCTTCTGAAAGTGGACTGGGGGGATTCTCGATATCCCTTCAAATATTTGTAAAAGAGTATTCTACACAGTAGAAAAATGGGGTGTTATTTCAGCACTTAAGATAGTCGGTTAAACATCTTTTATATCGCATTTTGTGGACAATTTGAAAAATCTCCTGCACACTGACCATTGCACTGTTTTTCTTAAACACACAACGTTTGGGTCCTAGACCTTCATGAAAGGTCTACCTAATTAAAGAAAAACAGCGAAATGGTCAGTGTGCAGGAGTTTTTTCAAGTTGTCTGCTGAGTGACCCATGGGCCATATTTGACGCACCTGCCAGCTGAGGTCTGCGGGGGAAAAAAACAAGTTTAAGATTTCATTTGGTCCCAAAAGTACTCTAAATGTGGACTTGAAGGCTTTAAAAAATGAATACTAGGAGGGCTAGGGGAAAATCCAGACAAAAACAGAGGTGCATT
>NW_026945775.1:218606-226106 GCF_034702125.1 Engraulis encrasicolus
TCACCCCTACGCCACACTCTACTACTCCCACCCCACACTCTGACAACCAAACACCTGTTTCATCACATCACAACAAAGAACACAAATAATAACAATTATAATAATAACTTAGTTTTATATGGTGCCTTTCATTGAAACCCAAGTTCGCTTTACAAAAAGGAGATGTCAGAGAATGTCAGAGAATGTCAGAGAACTGGAGAACAAAATATGAAATGACAGTCAAGAAAGACTTTAGTGTGTAATACACTGCAATGAACAAATATGAGAAATTACAAAAAAAATACTTGAAAAGGATGTGGAGAAATAAACTACCCTAGCCAGGCCACGCCCTCCTAGTGACTGGACACCTTCGGCGTTGCTTCTAGTCAGGCCAGGACCAATACAAATGTCATTTCTGAGCTTCGGAGAAATCGGGAACTCCACCCACTTTATCGGGAAGCAATCAACTTTGAGCAGCTCCAACAACCCTAGGTAGAGGCAGTGACGTGATTTAAGCAGAGACTTTCTATTGAGACTAAGAAAATGTTTGGTTTAAACTTCGGCACAGTAGCAAGCCGAGGGAGGCGGGTTAACCAGGCTGTTTGGGAAACATTATTCATTATCTTCTTGGTCAGACCAACATCTAGGAACAAGATTTGAATGTCGATGATAATCAGGCAAGCAGACACCCTTGATACATACAGTAGATTAAATCAGACGCAGACCCTGCACAGCTGCAAAGAAGAGAGCGATTAGCACGGAGTTCACGCTAAAAACAAGATACACAAACAAGGGCAGTCATGGTTGAGCGGTTAGGGCATCAGACTTGCATCCCAGAGGTTGCCGGTTCGACTCCCGACCCGCCAGGTTGGTGGGGGGAGTAATCAACCAGTGCTCTCCCCCATCCTCCTCCATTACTGAGGTACCCTGAGCATGGTACCGTCCCACCGCACTGCTCCCCATGGGGCGCCACTGAGGGCTGCCCCCTTGCACGGGTGAGGCATAAATGCAATTTCGTTGTGTGCAGTGTGCACTTGTGTGCTGTGGAGTGCTGTGTCACAATGACAATGGGAGTTGGAGTTTCCCAATGGGCATTCACGCTTTCTTTCACTTTCACCTTCAGCGTTGCCTCTAGTCAGGCCAGGAGCAATACAAATATTGTTTCTGAGCTCCAGAGAAATCGAGAACCCACTCACTTTATCGTGAAGCAAATGCCGTTAAGCAGCTCCAACGACCCTGGGTAGAGGCATGTTCAAGGCAGTGACGTGATCTAAGCAGAGACTTTCTATTGGGACAAAGAAAATGTTTGGTTTTAACTTCATCACAGCCTTTTCTGGCCTTGACCTGTGGCAAACTTAATGGAGGCAGGGTTAACCAGGCCATTTGGGAAACATTATTTGTTATCATCTTGGTCAGACCTACATCTTGGTGCGAGATTTGAAAGTCTATGATAATCAGGCAACAAACACCCTTGATACGTACAAACAGTAGATTAAATCAGACGCAGACCCTGCACAGCTGCAAAAAGAGCGATTAGCATGGAGTTCACGCTAAAAACAAGATACACAAACAAGATGTACTAAAGAACTAAGGAGTATGGGATGAAAAGAGTGTAGGCCTATGCATGAAAGAGAGTTACACAGTATAAAGTGCCTGTCTGTTATAGAGAGAGCGGCAGAGCGGGGGAGAGAAAAGGCTAAGAGACTTAGTGAGGGCGTGAGAGAATTGGAGCATCTATTCTCAAAAGTGTCTGCACCTGCTCTTTGATATGATTTAGGCTTGCCTTGTCTGGTGTGTGTGTGTGTGTGTGTGTGTGTGCGTGTGTGCGTGCGTGCGTGCGTGCGTGCGTGCGTGCGTGCGTGCGTGTGTGTGTGGTGTGACAGAGACAGTAATACCCTCTGAATGCATTGCAACATCTGTTTACTGAAAAGCTCCAATCCTTTCAATATAGTTATTTTATGTTCTCTTATACATGTTATTATTTTATGTACCATGAATGCTGTACATTTGGCCCTTTCACTACTTTATGTTATTTGATGGTTTTAAACATTGTACTTTGTATGTTATAACAATAATAATCATCATCATCATCATCATCATCATCATCATCATCATCATCATCATCATCATCATCATCATCATCATCATCATCATCATCATAACAATGGTAATACTACTACTAATATTAAATATGTTCAACTGTTTCTATGTATGCTGGTGCAATATAAATATTCCTTGCCCAGCTTCACCTCGTCTTGCTCTGCCTTTCCACAGAATAGATGAGTGGGCAAGGACTCAGGCTGAGATTTACCCCTGTCAAAAACCCCTCTGCCAGAAATCTAATTTTCTTCTCCTACCCCTGAAGTGCCAGCCAGGCCCTTCTAAGAAAACCAGAATAGGCTTTAACTTCACCACACAAAAAAGACAAAAAGAGAAAAAAGAAATAAAAGATGGGAAAAAAAGAGAAATATAGCCTCGACCAGCAGTGATTTACAGCTAGACAAAATGAACCGGGCTGCCAAAGAATCACCAGGAGGTTCTGTTTTTGTAATGTCCAAAAGTAGTAGTGTGAGGGATACATGCACATCCAGTAAAACAGGTGCTGGATCAAGCAAAGACCCATAAAAGAAAATGGAAAAATCCACACTCCTTTTTGGTTGCTCCTCACCGATTTATTCAACATGTTAAGACCTCAGGCGGTCTTCGTCAGGTGTACTATTTGGTCGAAACATTGTTTTGTTTTTGGAATGGTGGCTTTGAGGCCCAGCCTGGTGGTGTGGATCTTCTTTTTGATGGCCATCTCCAAGGCAACTGACAGCTTCTGGGACCCCCTCCCTGGGTCTGGAACAACTGACCCCTACACCCCCCCCCCCCCCCCCCCCCCCCCCCCCCCCCCCCCCCCCCCCCCCCCCCCCCCCCCCCCCCCCCCCCCCCCCCCATCCCTGATCAACTCTCAGGGGTGAAATAAGGTTTTATTAGGGACCCTTCTTGTGATAGGCCACCGCTCATCTGTTTAGAAGGTGCAGGATTCAGTAGAAATTTCTCTGTAAAAAGGAGACAATCTGCACACTTCAGGTCTATTTTTATGCAAAGAAGCTTTACTAGACTTGCAAGCTTTCGATCCTTAGACCTTCATCAGGTAGAGGGCTGCAGATTCAAATCCCATATAACCCATGATGAAAGTACCGTACTCTTGAGCAAGAATCCTAACTCTGCATTGCTTCAGGTACTGTATCCACTACCTTGTACCTAAATGAACTGTATCGCTACGTTTATAGGGAGACGAAGATGCAAAAGTAGCGTCTTGTCTTCAATGTTTTCGTTTACACAGCAACCTCGCCGTGTGGGTCTGAAGATGCAGAAATCTGGAGAACAGTGGCATAAAGATGTATGGGCCATGAACCGGTTTTGGCTATTTTGCCGTATAGACAGAGTCGCAACCCAGGTCATCCTCAAAACACTCCACATATAAATGGCCCCTCAGTCACTTTGAATAAAAGTGTCTGCTAAAGACCCCTTCATACCCTACATATGAGACGGTTATGGTTATGGATGTGAGGCGGTTATGGAAACATCTTTAGTGTTTCACAAGCTCCAACCATTCATTTCACACAGTACATATTCTGACATGAAATCGAGGCACTTACTTTAATTGTGTAAAAGATTGAAACACTTCGAAAACAATTGAAAAAAAAAAAAACTTCACCACATGTCAGAGACTAATGGAGGTTTGAGGGTGTTGTCGGTTAGAATACATGAACAGAAATGCCAAGCAATAGACCAAATGTTGGGTCTGAATGATGTTTTAGTGTCATGTAATGCCATGTCATCTCAAACCACATCTCCTCCACTGATGATATGTAGAGATAGCCTGGCATTTCAGGAGCTGGGGCCTCCACAGGCTACAAATCTTATCTTTGGGGAAAAGGGACATACAGTAATATGGATGAGATCACTGAGAAATAGACTGATGCTCTGAAACCCTCTGAAATATGCACTCGGCTCTCGTAATTTACACGAAAGAGGCTTTTAATGCGCATCAGTCTAACTGGGCGATACGGGCAGACAGGTGATTAATTTTCACTCGTTCATTAGTCATTTTTGCAGGGACTGAAGAAGTGCCGAGTGTAAAACTAAACTTTCCTAGCTAGGCCTGCATTTTTTGAGAAGTAATAAGACACCAGTTGAATTCCTACGGTCTAAACAGGACCAGGCCCACCGACATGGGGGGACAAAGAGGTATGTTGTCAGAATTGGGTCCCCATTACATTATATGTATTGGGTAGGGGGGGCCTTTCAGATGATTTTGTCCTGGGCCCAGCAAAAGCTGTCAGCGGCCCTAAACAAGACACTTCGTTCTATCTAAATTAAACATCTGAGAGTAAAGTCCAGTCCAATTATATTCCTTCAGCCGGAGGAAGGGTTATTACTGTAATCAGTGCTAATGAACATGTGCAGATCAGAATCAGATGGGCGAGAGACAAATAGTGGATGTGGTTCGATCCTGTGTGTGTGTGTGTTTGTGTGTGTGTGTGTGTGTGTGTGTGTGTGTGTGTGTGTGTGTGTGTGTGTGTGTGTGTGTGTGTGTGTGTGTGTGTGTGTGTGTGTGTGTGTGTGTGTGTGTGTGTGTGTGTGTGCACGCATGTGTATGTGTGTGCAAGTGTAATGTAGTGTATACATGCATTTATGAATGTAGATAGCCATAAAAAGTGATGATACATTATATGACACATATATACATCCTGCTGACACTTAAATGTCCTCCAGGAATAATTAAATCATCTCTATGCTAATATTTTCTCAACTAAGGGTGTCAGCCTATAAATGAGACAGGCTATATTGCTCAGCGACTGGAGGATGAATGATGATTACAAATATTAGTACAGGTTTTTCTACTTTACACCTTGTTGCATCTCACAATGATGATTTCAAGTAATAAACTCTAGAAAGGGTACTGCAATGTCTGCCTGGAAAGTACTGTGGTGTGATGTTATTCAGTGCCACTTAGTGAATCTGTAAATGAAGAGTTCAGATGCAAAACCCCCTAACTCCATTTCTGAAGACCTGCACTTCTATATTCTAGAGAACCCCTTTGTTGGTTTGGTTTACATTCATGTACTTGATAATACATATAAATAGCAATATTACATACATAAAATTAAAAAATATGCAATTTTGGTAGCTTTGTATTAAATAAAAATGAATTAAGATTATGTTCTGAAATGGCACTTAGGGGGTTTTACATCTGAACTCTTCAAATATTCCAGACAGAGATTGAGGTTCTTGTT
This sequence comes from Engraulis encrasicolus, assembly GCF_034702125.1. Taxonomy (NCBI): domain Eukaryota; kingdom Metazoa; phylum Chordata; class Actinopteri; order Clupeiformes; family Engraulidae; genus Engraulis; species Engraulis encrasicolus. The sequence goes on from NW_026945775.1 coordinate 223,874, forward strand.
CCTGAATGCAAGATTAGAAACTGCAGACATTCTTAAATCAATAAAACCTGCCCGAAAAGTCAATTTGCATATAAAAAAGGTGGTAATAAAAGACTTGCCGCGGCAAAGCAAGGTCACTTGAAGGTTCTTGAAGAAATGAGTGTGTCGACGAACAACTGGCTTGTGCAGATGGGGTTTGAAATACAGCATTATGTGACTTGCATTCAATAAACAAAGGTGGTGTACTGCAATGGGAGCTTGAGTCGAGTCAGGCCGGCGGGCAAAATGATATTGGATTTTTTTCTGCGTGCCACACAATGTGACCCGAACCTTCACACACATCAGCCATGACACCTTTCGCCTCCAATGGCCAAAATCTGTTAGCTGCTTTCACACTCATGGCCGCTGACAGCTTTCCCTGGGCCCAGGACTAAGTCATCTGAAAGGGCTCCCCATCCAATACATACAATGTAAATGAGGACCAAATTCTGGGCCCTGGACAACTGACCCCTTTGTCCCCCCTTGCCGGCCTCCCTGTTCACACGGACTCATGTTGTGTTAAGCTGCACCTATGCAACTAATAATCTTCGAGGACTTGCATATTCTACAGAAAGCCTATTCAACTGCCAGCCTGAGGGCCACATGTGGCCCAGACGCGGTTTTAGAAATATGCAAGGAAAGTTAAAGCGAAGTGAAAGCCCGATTGAGAAACTCCAACTCCCATTGTCATTGTGACGCAGCACTCCACAGCACACAAGTTCTCACTGCACACTACAAACAAAATTCCATTTATGCCTCACCCGTGCAAGGGGGCAGCCCCCAATGGCGCCACAAGGGAGCAGTGCAGCGGGACGGTATCATGCACAGTCATGGAGGAGGATGGGGGAGAATACTGGTTAATTACTCCCCCCACCAACCTGGCGGGTCGGGAGTCGAACCGATAACCTTTAGGTTGCAAGTCTAACGCCCTAACCGCTTACCCTTGACTGCCATACGTGCCTTTATATAGAACAGGACAGTCAGAGAGTGTGGTGACAGGAAATGAGTCGGAGAGAGAGAGGGGGGATGGATCGTCAAAGGACCTCTGGCTGGAATCGAACCCGGGTCACCAGCGTAATGGTTCAGTTCTTGGTTTAGAAATGTGGCCCAAATGAAATTCTAATAGAATAGCCCTGCTGTATAGCATTTGCTGCTTATTTCTTGTTTTCTTTATTCCCTTTCTTTTGTTTTTTTGTGATGCACATTAAACTGCATCTGTGTATGAGAAGTGTGCAATTAAAATAAAATTGCCTCGCCTTGACTTGCCTTCAACCAAATTGTTACTGCCTGGTTAATGAAGCTTTTATCAGTGTAGTAAAAAGAGGTGGCAGGTGTGACAACCATTCCAGTGTGTAAAACAATAGCAGTGCCACAAGGGAGAGAAGCTCGTCAGGCTCTCTCACAGTCACTGCTTGACACCAGTGGCGGAACAATTGCACATAGGGCCCCAGGGCAAGACACTTATAGGGTCCTCTATACGACTTGCCATGGTCACAAGGGCCCCCACCACCAATACAGGAGGGTCCTGGGCCCAGGGGCAAATGCCCTGCTTGCCCCCCCTATAGCTCCGCTCCTGGCTTGACACCATTGTCCAGCTCAACGCTCAAGATTTTAACAGCCTGTGTTTAGCATGCACAACGGGCTGTTAATAATAACGACATTGACAAGGTTATGGCACACGGACCATAAAACTTCATAGGAAAGGACCTGTAGACAGGGGCGGATTCACAATAGAGGCCCCTCAAATTCCCCTCAAACACCTTGGCCCCTCAAATTCCTAAATCTGTCACTGCCTCCAAGCAGCATCAATGAGAGAGGACCTGTAGGCAGGGGCAGTTGTATAATAGAGGCAAGGGTAGGCAACTGTCTAGGGCCCCCAGACCCCATTGCTTTGTTAGAATTGATGATTTGAATGGGCCCTTTGCTGAATGCACCTTGACCCCTCAAATTCATAAACCTGCCACTGTCTCCAAGCAGCATCAACAGACTTCTTCTTGACATCACCACCAGTGTTCATTCCCCATGTAGAGTGTTGAATTACACTTTCTGAGTGTTGAATTAACACTGCAAATCTCCTGTGTCTTCTCCGGGTTTTTCTCATAAAGGGCACTGACCTGCAACTATAATGGGCAACGCATTAAATCAATTTCGTACAGTACAAGACACGTCAGTGGGCGAGAACAAGCCGATATAAAATGTAACTGCACTGCCCTTT
>NW_026945775.1:233606-246106 GCF_034702125.1 Engraulis encrasicolus
GATGCTCCGCAATGATCACTCCATGATATGATGCTCTAATCTGATTTAATTACTAATCAGACTTTCCAGGAAAGCAACAGAGCTTTACAGTTGGTCGTCACTAATATAATTATAGTCGTAAATACGAAAGAATGTGTGAGGAAGTGTGTGTGTGTGTGCGTGTGTGTGTGTGTGTGTGTGTGTGTGTGTGTGTGTGTGTGTGTGTGTGTGTGTGTGTGTGTGTGTGTGTGTGTGTGTGTGTGCATGTGTGCGTGCGTGCATGCGTGTGTGTCCAGGCCAAACTATTTCAAATACAGCAACAGTGGCAAGATCCACCACCTGGTGTGCTGATGTCTCCTAATGAATATGCAATGCATCCAAACAGTAGGCCTTACTCTTACACATGCTCTGGATAGACAGATAAACAATCCCCATGGCTACCACTGGCCACATTGTGGAAGTTGTTTTTGTTGTTGTTATTCATTCTTTTATTCATTTTTGTTTTGTGAACAGCACTCTCTGTTTGTTGGATTGGAGAAAAGGAAACAACAGCCCTCATGCTTACCACTGGCTTGACTGTTGTCAGTGTTCGTATCACCGTTATTTCATATTTTTGTTTTGCTGTGAACAGACAGCTGTGTTTTCATCCATCTTAATAATCAAGTCTGCAGCCCTCACGGCTATGTTTTGCCCCGTTAATGTTGTTAGGGTTTATTTTGCGGTTCTGTTTATTTGCTGCATAGAAAGAGCTGTGTCTGTTGTGAGAGATGGGAGGCAGAATAGGTAAGTGGAGAGGGAGAGATGGAGAGATGGCGGTGATCATATTGAGGACAGAGGTTTGGTTTTCAAAAACAATTTTAGGAGTTTTTCTGCCTTTATTTGATAGGACAGTTGGAGATGGTGACAGGAAGTGAGTGGGAGAGAGTGATGGGGGAGGATTGGCAAATGACCCAGGCCAGAATCAAACCCGGGTCGCCGGTGTGGTAACACAGTGCCCTACCATTAGGCCACAGCAGGACCTGAGGACAGAGGTGTGTAAGGGGATTATGAATCCCCAGTGAGCATGTACTATAATTTGGAAGCCATAGATCATCCCTTTACAGAGCTGTGCAGGTCTCAAGAGCAAATTAAATTACAAATTAAAAGTACAGGCAGGACAAAAGAGGTGATTTTCATTTAGGAGTTTATGTAGATTTTTCATTGTGTGTGTGTGTGTTTGTGCGTGTGCTTGTGCGTGCATGTGTGCGTGCGTGTGAGCGTGCGTGCGTGTGTCTCCCAGGGGCAGAAGGACTAAAGAATACCATTCATTAATTCTCACCTTTCTAAAAAAGACAGGCAGTGATTTGCTGAATAATTAGATGTGCTGTGTGTGTGTGCACCTTGAATTCCCCTCAACTTCAAACAAAGAGGCAAGACTGCTGATGAAATGTAAAGAGTTGATAGCAAAGGAGGGGAGGTGGGGGGGTGATTTGAGAATGAAATGAGATGAGAGAAATGATAACAGTGGGGCTGAGAGTGTGAATCAGGTAAAGGAAGAGAGAAGAAAGGAAGGGAAGGGAAGATACAGGAGAAGGAAGAGAGAAGAAAGGAAGGGAAGGGAAGATACAGGAGAAGGAAGAGAGAAGAAAGGAAGGGAAGGGAAGAGACAGGAAAAGGAAGTGACAGATCTCTCCCACTAGCAGGGGTATAAATAATAATCGAAATGTATCGATGCATCGATCCTACGGCAAAAACGATCGAATCACATCGTTCACATCGAAAGCACTTTGGTTCAGAACTGAACTAGTGTGGGAACAGGCACCAGCACCGCTCTCATCGGCCTGACAACAGGGTCTGACTCTCTCTGTGTCTCTGTCTCTGTCTCTGTCTCTGTCTCTCTCTCTCTCTCTCTCTCTCTCTCTCTCTCTCTCTCTCTCTCTCTCATCTGCCATGAGAACACAAATGATGAGAAGCTGTGAGTAGTAAAAAATCAACTAAGTCAAAGGATATAACATGGCAGACAGGGAGAGGAGAGTGAGACAGGGAAAGAGGCAGAGGAGAGGGAGACAAGGAGAGGAGAGGGAGACAGGGAGAGTGAGGTAGGGAGAGGGAGACAAGGAGAGGAGAGGGAGACAGGGAGAGGAGAGAGAGACAGGGAGAGTGAGGTAGGGAGAGTGAGGCAGGGAGAGTGAGACAGGGAGAGTGAGACAGGGAGAGGAGAGTGAGACAGGGAGAGGAGAGGGAGACAAGGAGAGGAGAGGGAGACAGGGAGAGGAGAGGGAGACAGAGGGAGACAGGGAGAGGAGAGTGAGACAGGGAGAGGAGAGGGAGACAGGGAGAGGAGAGGGAGAAAGGGAGAGGAGAGGGAGACAGGGAGAGGAGAGGAGAGTGAGACAGGGAGAGGAGAGTGAGACAGGCAGAGGAGAGTGAGAAAGGGAGAGGAGAGTGAGACAGGGAGAGTGTGTGAGGACAGCAAATAAATAAACTATCACAACAGGCTTCTGCGCTGAGGACGATTCGAGCAATCGACTAAATAAATAACTGAAGATTAAAAAAGCTTTGATAATAAAACAATCTGTTTTCATTGTTATCTCTGCCACGCAGGTCAAGCTCAGGCTGACGGCAATAATTGCGTGTTTTGACAGACAGAAAGTTTTCATCGATAGATTTCATCATCATTGAAGAACTGAAGAAATTCAGACTCCCAGGAGATAGCAGACTCAAGAAAAGGATAAAAAAGTTGTCCAGGCTCTCTGTCTCTGTCTGTCTCTGTCTCTGTCTCTGTCTCTCTCTCTCTCTCTCTCTCTCTCTCTCTCTCTCTCACTCACTCACTCACTCACTCCCTCTCACACACACACACACACACACACACACACACACACACACACACACACACACACACACACACACACACACACACACACACACACACACACACACACACACACACACACACACACACACACACAGAGACGTCTGACTTGCAAGGAAGAAAGAGGACGACCTTCACATTTAAGAAAAAACAGAAACGTGACCCTGAAGGACGAGGATGTTCTCTCAATTTTTTTAATTTAAAAATTAGTTTTTGACTAATTACCCATGGAGGGGTCTTATCATGAATGCACCCAAGTGCACACACACATACGCACGCACCCATACATACACCTACACACGCACGTGTGCACGCACACAAGTGCACACACACACACACACACACACACACACACACACACACACACACACACACACACACACACACACACACACACACACACACACACACACACACACACACACACACACACACACACACACACACACACGCACACGCTTTCCATTGCTCTGTCCTCTAGCCTCAAGGTGTTGGTGGTCAAGGCTGCAGCTAAGTAGTAATCCATGCTGCTCTCAAGCATAGCATTTCAAATCAAGTCTTTTCCTGCAACGTACATTTCTAACCAAATTCATGCTAACCAATGTCTTCATCAGTTTTCATAAAGAAGAGCGTGACACTATCCACATTAATGATGCAATTATTGAGAGGGACTCCCTATTGGGTGTCCCATGATGCACTTGTTTATCTAAGAGAAGCCTTTCCACTTTGGCATGGTTACTCTGATGAAGGCCTAAGACCTAAGCCGAAACGTCAACACCAAGAAAAATAAAAAGTGATGAGCTGTGAAGAAGCAGTGTCGCTCTCTTCTTTGTGAAAACTGGTGACTGAGGTACCCTGAAAGCTGCACCTGCTGAAAAAGAAGCCTTCGAGGTGTGTGGGCTCTCACAAAACCAATGTCTTCCGGCCTTGACTAAAAAAAAAACATCCTCCATTGAACGTGTGCCACTCACAAGATGTCAATAACATGCAGATGGCAACTCAAGGCCCAACCACTCCTAGACAGTACAACATGCAGTGTTAATTCAACATTTGGAGAGTAGTCTGGGACCAAAAACACTTTAGGAGATGTTAAACTGCCTCTGTAAGTGTTGAATCAACACTGTATATTTGTTTACTGTATATCCTCGAGCCACACAAAGATGCACTGACAAGTTCACATCAGAAGGACTGTGTGTACAGTATTGTGTGCTAGACAACTGCACCGTGTGACCAAGGTTTGCATCAAAATATTGGGATGGGTCCAGGAGGGAAAATACAAAACAATAACTTTTCTTTCATTTTACTCTTCCATTACAAATGTATGTGTTTCTTGTCAAATATACTATATGCAGTCGTATAATGATTTATTAGGGCAGTGGAAGTATGCACTGTTTAGTGATCACATCTAGACATTGATGTATGTTTAACCCTGTGAAACCTGAACCATGAAAGCAATGAGAGAATTTTTTTTAAATTTTTTTTTTTAATTTTCTTCAATATTGGTCCCTTATAAGAAATGTAAAAAAAAAATTCAAAATTTTGTTAAGGTCACTGAGATATTTGATGCATCATATATGATGCATCAGGCTTTAAAGGGAATGAAAATTCCAATTTCATGACCATTGAAAAATGACTTTTAATGCATTTGCATCTTTTTTTTAATTTAAAAAAGTTGCCAAACAATTTAATTTGAGGATTATCTTTAAATATTTAGTGAGATCCTGCCATTTTTTTAAGCCTATCCTTGTTTTAGCAGGACCATATTTTACATTTCCCACAGCCTGGTTGGGTATTTTTTTAAAATCTATGTAAAAACATAGCTGATCGAATGCTTAACAACCTATTTATGAGTGTAATATAGATCATTATTCATTTTTGATGTGTAATTTGAATATATGGGTCCATTACTACAATTGGACCATTTCTCCATTCACTTCAATGCATTTTTTACGAGATCATAATTTCAACATTTTGCATTACATTTTCAAAATCGCAAGTAAAACGTGTTTCTTAAGGCAATATCTTTGTCTTGAAGTAAAACAACTTGTGTGTTTTGTTAAACGATCGTCGTGGTATGCTTTGTAAGTTTCCCTATGGAGCAAATGCATTGATGGCTGACTTCCTGCCACCGCCGGATGGTGCTTATATGTCTCATCAGTTTTAGCACGATCTCTCTGCAACACGGTGTAAAAATATAAACTCTTCATTGCTTAATTGCACAAAGCAAGTGTTCAAATTAAAGGATGTAGAGTTATATTTCGGAAATTTGTACACAAACCTTTTGCAATTTGTCGATATCTCAGCGTCGGTCAGGGAAACCGCTTCTACTCCATTTTTGCATTTTTCGCCGAGCTGTGATCAACTTGTTGTTGACCGCTGCTCTCTTGTGGCGGTTTCCGCGTACTGCAGGACGTTTGGAAATGACACGCAGGATGTTTTTGAGATGGATTTTTTTTTGTGTCAGCGTGGAGAGGGCTTTGAATTTGATGCATCATAGATGATGCATCCGGCGCGATAGGGTTAAAGAGGTGGGAAACACTTTTTGGGTTATACTTCACTTCAGCCTGCAGGGTGCATTGCAGTAGGACAAATGTCAATTTAAATCAAGTGAAGGTGGATGTTGGGTGTTTGCACCTACCTGTAAAAAAATGCTTCAAACCTTAAAGGGACACTGTGCAGGAAATGGTCAAAAAAGGTACTGCAACTATGCTGCTCATTGAAAATGTGTTGTCTATTGCCAGATTTGATCTTTTCATGAAAGTTTACTACGTAATAAATCAATATTTTGTAGTATGGCCCATGTACAGTCATTTTTGCAGCTAAAAATGGCTATTTCTGGAAATTCAAAATGGCGGACCATGGAGAAGATCCCCCTTTTCATGTATGAAAAATGTATTTTTTCCAATCATAATGAATACTTAGATTTTTTTGGTGGTGATAAGTATTCATGAAAAAGGTAACATTATTGAATGGGTAGCATGAATTCTGGAAATAAACAACTAAAAATCTCACACAGTGTCCCTTTAAGCTGCAGCGTGCACCTGCCTTTCTTCACACTATTTGGTTACATATGCCAAATTACGTGGTCACACACATGTACTGCACAGATATGCATTTGTCCATGTTGGGAAATGCTAATTCTTTCATCCATTTTACAGTTGTATGAGAAATTCACGTCCGCCGTATGTTAATGATATATGTTCAGGTCAGTGGGAATCCTGCCTAGTATAGTGGTCATATAAATGTACATATTGATATATTTTCCACATCTGTGCGAAACACCATGTGGTCATATTATGTATGCATGGACATATGTTCAGGACGGTGGGAAACACTGTGTGGACACATGTAGCATGCATTGCCATATGCATGATATATGATCCCATACCGATAAGAAGCACAGTGTGGTTATGAATGTATGCACTACTGAATGCATGTTCGTGTCTTTGATGCATGTTCATGAAAGACTCCCTGCCTACATGGTATTCAGAAAAGCCTGCTTAAGCCTACTACAGCATGTTTCGAGGTGTGCCATAATGTAGGAACATGATTGTGAGGGAAAGCGCATAAAACTCTCATCCATTTGAAGATTTTCATTAGAGATTCGTATGTGGCTGTGAGAATCCAGGCTGGGCTTCAGTGATATGGAAAGTGGTGGTGGATATTGCAGACTGCACGCACTCGGCAGCTAAACATGGAAATCACAGGTACATGTGGATTTACATAACATTACATTACAGCAATATACAGTACAAATACTCTCTTGGAAATAAAACACATATTTGATATCATATGTAGGTAGACGTTTTATTGCAAAGTGCGTATTTCTGTGCAAATCCACATTCACCCGTAATTTCCATTTTAGTAGCTGCAGCAGTCCTGATGTATGTAAGAATCCAGGCAGAGATACTTACAGAGATACTGTAAGTTAAAACAACTAGACTCATGCAATCTTCTATCATTTGGGATGAATGAAATTACCTCTGTGAGGGGGAAAAAACTCATTTGGTGCACCTTTTGTGTGTTAGCTGAAGCAGAACTTAACACAGTGCACATAGAGAGAGACATAAGCTGAACTCCTACTTAAATTGAGCATGGGTGGACAGTCTTGACATTTCTGCGATAGCCACAGTATAAGATTGAACACGGACATTATGGAATTAATTTGCGAAAAGGAAAGAGGAGAAAAAAAATTTGACCAATTGGGAACTAAATGCCAATTTTCCGCAAAACAAAACAGGCGAGGAAGTGTTTCCTTGAGGGCATTAGAATCAAACAATACATTCAAATTGGATGCTAACTGTCTTTTAATGGATTGTGGCTCGCGTCGGGAGAAGAGGGGTTGGCGGCGGGGATCTATAATGAGAAGTGTGTGTGAGAGAGTGTGTGTGTGTGTGTGTGTGTGTGTGTGTGTGTGTGTGCATGTGTGTGTGAGTGTGCGTGTGTGTGTGTGCGTGTGTGTGTGTGTGTGCGTGTGTGCGTGTGTGTGTGTGTGTGTGTCTGCTATAATGCATTCATTAATTCTAGTTGCATAATTAATGTCTAAGGCAGGGGTCTCCTGTGCCCTTTTCAATGCACGGAGACAGTGTGTCTGTGCACACAAGTGTCTGTGTGTGTGTGTGTGTCTGGGTGCGCACAAGTGTGTGTGTGTGTGTGTGTGTCTGGGTGCGCACAAGTGTGTGTGTGTGTGTGTGTGTGTGTGTGTGTGTGTGTGTGTGTGTGTGTGTGTGTGTGTGTGTGTGTGTGTGTGTGTGTGTGTGTGTGTGTGTGTGTGTGTGTGTGTGTGTGTCTGTGTCTGTGTCTGTGTCTGTGTTTGTCTGCTCATGCACAGGCGTACGTGTGTGTTTGTGTGTGTGTGTGTGTGTGTGTGTGTGTGTGTGTGTGTGTGTGTGTGTGTGTGTGTGTGTGTGTGTGTGTGTGTGTGTGTGTGTGTGTGTGTGTGTGTGTGTGGTCTTTGATTATAGAGCGTTTGGTTTTGAGAGAGCAGGAGAGTTCTGTGCTTGTGGTAGCTTTCTCCCCATAAAACAGCATTTCTTAAACTCTCACCGTAAAGCAGTGTTTCTCAACCTCTCACCGTAAAGCAGTGTTTCTCAACTCTGGACTCTGATGAAGACGCATGTCGAAACGTTAGTCTTACTGCACTGAAAAAATAAATAACAGAAAATAGACATCCGTGTGGCACCAGATTATTTTTCCCTCTGCAGTGTTTCTCAACCTTTTTCGAAGAAACACCCCCTGGACCTCATAAACCTCCCAACACCCCCTGGACCTCATCATAAGCCTGCCACCCCCCCCTCCCCCCTCCCCACCCACTTGGGTGGGAGACGTGACGCCTTGTTTTTTCGTAACATTGGTTAAAAACCAACAAAACTGTTATTTTCCTTTAAAAAACAAATGTCAATGAAAGAAGATGTGGTACATTATGTTTCATATTAGTCTTAGATGAGAAGAAACATTTTTGTTAAGATTTATGTAAAGCTTTATATGTCAAATTTCCTGCGGTGTGACTGTAACATTATTGAAACAATATATAATAATATATATATAAATTAACCAACAACATTTTGAATAATGTATGAAGCATTTGGCATGATTGCATAAATCTTAACTTTAGATTAAGATATGTGAATGTGGAAAAAACTCAAGACAGTAATATTAACTACAAGTTCAATTTCGTAACACAAATTGCGTCCTGTGGGGTGACATGTATGTCAATGTTTGTGAATGGGCAGCTGCAAGGCCAACTACAAGGGTCTTAAAGACTGGCTCCTAACCAGTCAGTACCTCAGTTATTGGAGAGTGCTGTGGAAGTTTAAGGTGACTCTTAACCTCTTAATATGTCTTCATATTGCAATCTTTCTGTCACGCAATGCTTAGGTTCATTTTATGGTGTCCTGTGGTGTGACTGCTCTTATAGGAGGAAAAAAAAGTGTTTTATTAATGAAAACACATATTAAGATTAAACACAATATCATTATCAAGTTAGCATGAGCTCAGATGTCAGTCATGTATACAAAAGGATTAAAATGGCCATAATGCAGTGAATTCCCTGTGGTGTGACTCCATTTTCCTGCGGTGTGACATGCCTATGCTATGTGTTGATGCAGGACACATTTTCCCAAAAATGGCAAAAATAAGGTGCAATTCCTCAGACCACTAAGTGCTTTATTTTTTTCTATTTTTTTCCAATTTTTATCCATCATTTTTTTCAGGAATTTGAAAAACTTTTTTTTTTTTTTGCGTTACGCCCTTAAACGTCAACCACCCACTTATAGTAACACAAGGAAATGGACAAATGCCCTCAAATGGCCACTAAGCACCACCCACTCCCATCTGTAACCCTTGCCAAAGACCCCTAGGGCTTCCCAATGCCCCCCTGGTGGGATGTAGAGCCCCCGTTGAGAAAGCCTACCGTAAAGGTACATTATGTGCAGTACAATCCCACACCGCTCTGCCTCTCTGGGGCCTGTTGAGAGGGAGGGAGGAGAGGGCATGTAAGGTCCCACCAACAATATATCACCGATTTTTCAGGCGTAGTAAGTAAGCCTGTCGTACCTTATAATTTAAGAGAATTTTTTCCCCCCAAAACAACAACACAGTTAAAGACTTGTTTTTCCCACAATCTCTCAATTTCTTTTTGCCATTTGTTTATACCTGTTCTCATCTGTCTCACCAGACTTCATACAAATCTATCACATTGACAAAGTGCATCACCCTGATCCAGCCTGCAACATTCTAGCCCACAGAAACAAAACAGAAAATCCCCCCTTCAGAGAATTATAACTCAAACCAGATATTGATTCTGCCTGTGCAATGAAAACATTAAAAGTGCATTAAAATCCATCAATAAGCTTATTTCAACCTTCTTCAGTAAATGTAGTCTGTGCAACGCTAAAATGTGTTTTTCAACCTTGGGAATGATGTTTTCAAAATAATTTCAATGGTTCATTAACTTCAGCTTGCTGAGCTGTTTGAAATTGATTATTTTAGATTTGTTCAACCCAGAGCATAATGTTTGTTCATTCCAGTGTTTCATCAATTCAGTTGAAAGAGGGTAAAAGACTTTCCAGAATTCACTTTCCCACCCTCATTGGGCTGACTGCATTAAGCTAGTTAAGAGGTGCATTTTCCAACTGGTTTGACACAATGGCAAATGTGCATACTGTTGCTTTGTTTTGTTTTGTTTTGTTTATGTGTTTATGTTATGTTTTTTTTTTGTTAGTCTCCTGTGTGTCATTGTTGCGTTGTGTCACTGCCACCACTACTGTGTGGACTTGTTTTAAGTCTCTACTTTTTTACCTGCAAACAAATCTACCTTCGGTTACCAATAAAGTTACCTTACCTTACCTTACCTTTAATGGGAAGGGTAGGGGATTTTTGACTTTCTCATGCCAAGGTAGGCTATCCAATATTGGCCAGTTGAGCTGTTGGTGGCTATCCCCTTAACAGCTTAATGCCATCTAAAGCGCCCCATTCTCCTGTCCATGGGCAATCTTGATAACTGTACCAAACCACATTCCTTTGCCCCAGGCCAATTCAGTTAAAGAAATCACATTGAGTTTTTATTATTATTTGATAAGATTACATTTTGTCAACCCTTAACACAATGTTTCTAAATTCATTTCAATGATTCATCTATTGTAGTGAATTGGGGTGGAGGACCTGCATTTGCCTTGGCCTATGATATATTCACTGCACTGTGGCAGTGGTGGCTCAGTTGGTAGAGGAGCCGTTCGGCAACCCAAAGGTCCCCATCGATGTGTCCTTAAGCAAGATGCTTAACCTCAAATTGCTCCTGGTGGCACCTCAGTGGTACCCTGTATGGCAACCATTGACACCGGTGTGTGAATGTGAGAGTCAATGTGAGGCATACAATGTAAAGTGCTTTGAGTGCTCGAAGGAGTGTAGAGGTGCTATATTAATGAGTGATTCTACGATTCACCTACGCTTTTGGCAAAAGCAAAATGTCAATTATCAGTATTTTTTTTCAACTAAATGACCTAGATGTTTACATAGTGTATATATTTAAGTTTCCAAACAAACAAATTGCCAAGCTTAATCTTAAATCATTTGATAAATACTCTAATGAAAGCGAACATTTGCTTAATTATTTTGTCAACAGTGTTATGGGCAAATACTATGTCATTTCAAACATATATAAAAATACTACAGATTTGAAACAATATATGTTTGAAAGTGCTTATGTCCCTTAGCAATAATGTTGTCATTAATCTGTGCAAGGGATATAGAAAATTAGATTGTTGAGCTTCATAAGTAGGATTTTATGATTCACTGTGATACAGACTGACACATTTTTCATTATAAATCCCTGTAACGTCTGATTTGAATTTAGTCACCCTCCTTACACAAGACTTCCTTCTCCAGAGATAATCCCTAGTGTCTGTTCATAGGATTTTTCCAACACATAAGGGATCAATAGTGCAAAAACACTTTCAAAACAGTCAACCGTGTTACTCAACTGTGTTACGGTCAACAGTGCAGGGGAACAAGTCGGCACTTTTTTTTGGAGAAAAAACAGAGCAGACAAACCCATCTCCCTAGAACATTCATTATTATTTTGTTTGTCTGTCAATATGGAGATAAATTGGCAAAAACATACTCCTCCTCAACTGTCATCAGTGTTGCCAGATTGGGCTGGTTCCCGCCCAATTGGGCTGCTTAGGATGGCCGTGTGCGGGTAAAAATGGCATCTATCAGAAAAACCTGCCCACTTTTTGCCATATAAATCAATAGAATTGGGCGGGTTTTTAGGGCGGATTTTGAACATTTTTTGGGCTGGAAGTCATAAGCCTCATCTGGCAACCCTGACTGTCATAGCTAATTGTAACACCATTGACGGTAACACAGCTTGACATTTCAGCCATTTGTATGGTGTTGTGCTAACTGAGGACCTCAGAAGTTCCACCACAACACTATGCTTTATCTGTGTTTTTCTACATGTGATTTCTAATTCAGATTCTTATGAATATGTTGATAACACAGTTGACAGGCAATTTTCCCGCTATGAGAACATGAAAAAGAATGGATTAAATTATGGAAGGATGGAGCTCAAAATTGACCAAAAAGTCTTCTCATATCCTGCCAAAGAGGTTATGACATCACGTGATGTTATTCGTATGGCCTAAGACCAAACCATTACTGATTTATGGAGGGGGTTTCAGACCGTGACACGGTTAACACAGTTTTCGTGGACACACACAAAATGGCAAATTTCATGTATAATGGAAAGGACAGTGGTCTTTCTGACAGTTTTGTCATATTGTGATGATTACTGTGAATCAACATTTGCAATCGTCTTGGGCAAAACAAGTTTCTTTACATGCTAATATGAAGACTGAATCTGACATTTGGAAAACAGGACGGCATGAAAACGCCCAAAACCAGTATTAAATATTCATTCTTGCAGAGGGAAATAATGCTATGTCTACACTTTCTGTATTATATGAAAGATAAATGTTTTCTAATGTCCAAAACATCATTGGATGCAGTTAATAGTTAGTGGAATTGCCAAATAAAATCCACGGACTTAAAAGTGTAGCCGAATTGGAGAATCACTCACATGCAGTTCATTTACCAGTGGGTTGGAAAAGAGGAGCAGACATTCTCCTTGGAGAGAGAGAGAGGTAATTCTTTCTCTAGCCAGTTGCTG
>NW_026945775.1:273606-281106 GCF_034702125.1 Engraulis encrasicolus
CTTTTCTTTATTTTCGGCTTTCAATACAGTTTCTCTGATAGCATCATGCTCCTGTGTGCGACTCCTTTTTCTTCCCACTGCATCATTGTTTTGGAATTACGCACCGAGCGAAACTTCCCAAGTAAGACAAAGGCGCGGACGCCATCTCTACCTTCACCCCTCAGTATCTTTCCACACATCCTCCTTTCTGTCTCTCATCAGTCTCTCTGTGATCGTTTTTCTGTCTGGTCGAAGCTGTTCTAAACGTTGTGTAATAAACTGGGAGCAGAAACAAAAAGTGTACATATGAAGAGTTCAGATGCAAAACCCCCTAAGTGCCTTTTCAGAAAATAATCTTAATTATTTTTTATTTAATACAAAGCTATCAAAATTGCATATTTTTTATTTTATTTATGTAATATAACTATTTATTTGTATTATCAAGTACATAACTGTTAACCAAACCAACAACAGAGTTCTCTAAAAATATAGAAGTGCAGGTCTTCAGAAATGGAGTTAGGGGGTTTTGCATCTGAACTCTTCATATCTTCTTTCTTTTCTGTTTGATTGTATTGAGTCTGGCACCTGTTTTCTTGGATGTGCTGTATTCCAAACACGTACCGTTTTTCTGTCTTTCTCCCTACAAATTCTCACGTCTGCCCCAATCTGTACCCCTGTGCCTGTCAAATCACAGCACAGTGTCCCCCTTGCCTGTGAACTTGACAAAGGTCACTAATTACCTCTCATTTACCAATTAACACCAATTTACTGCCCTGCCTCATTTGGTGATCTGCGAGTTCTAATGGGTCAACCCGTTCAGAACATAATTGGATTATAAAATAAAATGTGAAAATGTTTTCACTTCACGAATTTGAAGTCTCCTGGTGTATGAAATAGCTCTGAGAAAAGACAAGAAACGTACACATAGTGTTTGACATCGAAAGAAGTGTTTAGATGTTTCTGGCTAAAAATAATACTCCAACCTGCGTTACTGAATACAATAATTCTAACATGCTCTCTGAGTACCAACCGTATCATAAACCAAGTTGTTATTGCTGTAGGCTGTTTATTGTATTCATAGCCTGTGTTGGTGCAGATGGGCCCACTGGTGGGCACATTCACTTATTGCTGAAAAGACTCAATTACTTAATAACAACATTGCTTTCACATTACTTAGAGCCTTAAGTAACAAACTGAGATCCACAATAAAAAGGAAGAATCACCGCACACTGGGGAACTTAATTTTGATGCTTTTTATTTTGGTGAAAAACGCATTTCGCCTTGCGCTTCGTCAGACTGAGACTTGTACATTACAATTTTGGTGACAGCAAATGTACAGCATGGGTTCTGTGTAAAAGGATTGAATCAACATTTACTTTAACAATATTTATTTTCCTTTCCATCACTATGACATAGCCTCTCCTCACACACCTCTGCCATCCTACATCAGTCTTTTCTAACTCAGTCTTTCTGTACACCTCATCTCTCAGCATCTGTCATTCTTCATACAATATTCTGACTGGGTGTTTATACTTAAACTAAAAAAAACTCCCACACACTGACCATTTCGCTGTTCTTTTTTTAATAACGACATTTCGGTACTAGACCTTCATCAGGCAATCTTGCGAGTTTTTTTAAGTTGTTGCTGAGTGACCCATGGGCCATCTCCGACGCACCTGCCAGCTGAGGTGTGCAAAAAAAGTCGAAGTTTAACATGGGTGTTTATACCTTTTAAAAAAAAGGCTTGTTGAAACCTGTGGAACCATCAGTTGACGCCAGGTGGATAGGCAGCTGACATCACTGCTGGAAAACAGCTAGAATTGACATAATAATTCCATATGTGTGTTCATGCACAATTTTGATGCCCTCTGCATAAATCTACAATGTCCTCTGAACAGCCACGAAAAATAAAGAGCATGCACTGAATGAGAAGGTGTGTCAAACTTTTGGCCTATACAGTACTGTACATCAGTCTTTCCTACTGTACCTTTCTCCCACACTCCTGCACACTTCATCTCTCTTTATCGTTCTGTCTTTATACGTTTGCCACACTTTTCTCTCTCTTTCAGCACACTAGATCTACTGTATCTCCCCTCCTCTACCTATATATCCATCTTTTCCCTCTTGTTCAACACACTAGGCTACACCTCTCTTTTCAAACCCTCTTCTCCTGTCTATATATGCTATGGCAGTCCATTCTACCTTTTTTCTTTCCATGCATTTCATCTACCTTCCCACGACTACGTATATAACCCATTCTATGTGTCTTTCAAGGAGACTAAGGACTAATTTTCATCTCGAGTTCTCTCTCTCTCTCACTGTGTTTGTGTGTGTGTGTGTGTGTGTGTGTGTGTGTGTGTGTGTGTGTGTGTGTGTGTGTGTGTGTGTGTGTGTGTGTGTGTGTGTGTGTGTGTGTGTGTGTGTGTGTGTGTGTGTGTGTGTGTGAGCTCTCTCTCTCTCTGAGCTGAAAGGCACAGCCAAAATTGTGTGTGTGTGTGTTTGTGTGTGTGTGTGTGTGTGTGTGTGTGTGTGTGTGTGTGTGTGTGTGTGTGTGTGTGTGTGTGTGTGTGTGTGTGTGTGTGTGTGTGTGTGTGTGTGTGTGTGTGTGTGTGTGCGTGCACTGGAAAAAGTGTACCCCTGCTCAAATTTAAAAAAATTATGTCCATTTTTTGCATCTAAACTATTTGACTTCACTGGATCTAAATAAAGCCTATTGTTATAACCTGATTATTTTACTTTGACATAAACCATATTACTTCACTTGACCCAATGTTAATTTACTTTGCTCCAAATTAATATGTTAGCATTCAGACAAGTTAATAGATTGGCAAAGTGAAGTTATATTTTTACATTTAATTTAACTTTGATTCAAAATTAATTTGCATTTCCCATCTCAAACTATACAACACACTAGACAAGACACTCGACCATCAGGGTTCTTACAAGTCATGTCAGTGAGTTGCTGCATATCACAGTCAGACAAAAAGAATACAAATACATCAATAGCCCAGCACAGGCTTTTCTGATCTGGACTTAAATGAAGTATGTATTTCTTGGAGGGGTGTTGTCTCTTGAGATCATATTGAATATACTCAAAGCCCAACCAAACATAACAGCATTAAATGGCAACAGGGTCAAAGACGAAACAGGGTTTTCAGGACTCCAAAAAATAAAACTGTTCCCTGACACCGTTCTTCAACTTTTTTGGGTACATTGGAGTGTAGAGTGATTAAGTTTATTATTTTCTGTTCAGAAAATAGTAAGGAACATGCATTTTACCCCATTTTCACCCATAAAATGTAATTCAGTGTAATACGGTGTTAAACTGTTGATAATGCAAAAAACATATAGATGACGTTAAAAAACTTAAATAAGCTACATACCATAGTAAAGGCCTATATTTAAGGTCTTCATCAAACCTAAAATTTCTAGTAAAAGGCATTTGCAAATAGTTTTTGCAGTGTTTGTAGTCTTTCACCGAGTGCATTTCACCCATTTGGCTTTAAGAAGTTTTTCCACTGAAGAGAAAATCAGTTTAAAATGCACAATTATTCATTTGTTGTATGCCCCCGCATTTGTTGTGCTAAACAAATAAGTTTCGTAAGAATTTGACTTTATTTTCACATAAAAATGTGCATTTCACTGAATGACCACAACTATTACACTGAATGATGCCTTGGCAAAAAAGCCTATATAAACAGCTATTTTTCATTGCTATCATATTGTTACCATCATACTACAGTACTCAACGTCCTGAATGAGTGACAACAGAAATAGATGTTGTCAAATAATTGGTATTTTACTTAATATTGGGGCATTAAAATGTGTTTTGAAGAACTTCCAAGATCACAAGCTTAGAGGTAGGCTACTACTTAGGCCTAAAACAATAAAAAAGATTTTTTTTGTCTGTTAACCTGCATATTTCGGGGATTGTGACTTAGGGTGTTCTGATAATTCATGTACAACTTCCAAAATCCCAGAATCTACCCAGTAATATGGATGCTACATGGCAATAACAAGGTTATAATGGAAATAACAATAAAAGTCATAATTTCAAGTAGTATCATCATATTATCGTATCTTAGAGTAATATTGCAACTTATATTGCCGTTTTGATTCTTAATATACAACCATGAACTGATTACACTGAATGAAATGGCCCTTACACTGCATGTCACTGAATGACATCTCTTACACTGAAGGACGACCAAATACTTTTCACCTTATTTTTACCTTTTTACAAGCACACAGTTAGTCACCTACATGAGACGATGACTTTGACCCACAATGTTTACTATGTCTATTTAGAAAATATGCTTGTTTGGATGAATATCTGAGTATAAAAGTGTTTTTTGACATTTCACTGAATGACATCTGTTTTTGTGGACGCTGTTACCACAAGATAAAAATACAGAATTTTTGACTATTGAAAAGCAAGATTCTCCCTTTGCATCATCACTTAAGGGGTCCCTAGGGTTCCTTTTGATGATGTCACATATTGTGTGTGACTATCACTTTTTATTATGATTTAAAAGCACCATGTTGATCTTATTACACTGAATGATATCTAAGGAATTGAAAATCCGGACAAAAGTCCCCAGATGATTTGAATATCAAAACAAAATGGTAATGAAACGTGCTTTTGATACAATAACAAGAACACTTCTAGAATTATGCCCAGAGAGTGAAAAAAGAATTTTGTTTGTCATTTTGCATAATTATTCAAGGATGTATTGATGATTTTTAAGTTCGGACCATTACACTGAATGACGTTTTTGCACTTTATGAGATTATTTAACACATACATTCACAATTATTTTTCTTTAAATGTTACTGAAATGAGACACCAGACTATGCTGTTTATCAGCATAACATTCAAAATTCATTAATTTACTTTTTTGATAGTTAAATGAGTGCGGAACAAAAAAAATGCACGTCTCGTCTTTGACCCAACAGCACTCTAGGACAATGCAACCAATTGCCGAGTGGTGTTAATGTATCAACCTTATTTTTCTGTTGTAAGCTGAACTGATGTTTCATCTATGCACATTTTGCACCTAACTTGTGCTTATTGATATATTGTTCAAAATATTTGTTTTCAAAAGTGCTGCACTCATCATTGTTGTGTACTGTACATACACATCTGAACATTAAAGTGGTGTTGCCTCTCTAAACATCATATTGAAAATACTCAAAGCCCCACAGTACTCCATGACAAAGATCCCATAATGCCTACCTCTTAAACAGAAGCCAGTGGCAAATACAAGCATACACAAATACAAACTACTGTGCGGTTTTGAGTTCACCATTGAGTTTACGAATCTTGGAAGTCATTTTGTTGGAAACAAGCTCCATTAGGATCTTCAGAAGGGCCTCAAAGGTTAACCTGAAACCCTGTGGATATACCATGTTACGTAAGAGCATAGCAAAGTCCAAAGAGCATTACCACTCCAGTTGCAACAGAAGGCATCTCATTGAGGACTTCCACACCATCAACAATGACAGTCCCGATGTCTTGGGGCTGTTGTAGAAGGCTTGAATTCTCCCTGACGACAAAGACTGCCATGATAGAACTCTCCAGCCCCTGCTTGGCTTGATCTTTCTGGGAGACCTGAGGCAAAATGTACAAAATACATGGGCAACTGAACAACTGCAGTCTGCCACACAATTTTAATCACTACATACAATGGCAGCAATGTCCTCCCATTTTTTATGAAGTTGAATCTCATCATTGTTCAACAAAGAAGCTTTTGCACACCTCTGTACTTGGGCAGGTGTGTAGGATGTTATCCCAGGGGGGTTGTCAATCAAGAGCAAAGACATCCCGCACACTGTCCACTCCACCAACAAACTTTAATACAACGTTTCGGTCATCCGAACTTTACCTGAAGAAGGTCGGATGACCGAAACGTTGTATTAAAGTTTGTTGGTGGAATGGTCAGTGTGCGGGATTTCTTTGCACTCGAATCTCATCATTGTGACAGAATATAACTGACATACCATGTATTTCTTTATTAGGTCCTCAGCCTGTTCTCCCAGGTAGATGACGAGAGCTTTGATGATGCATTTCCTTCCGACATCAGCATCATAATCAGCACCCTTTAAGGACAATCAAAATGGTTATTATGCAATGTGGATGGCACAAACCGCACCGAAAACCGAAACCGTACAATTCACACACATACCGAACCGAACCGTGCAATCCATCGCAAACCGCAATTCATATACTGCCCAGAAAAATATGTAAAACATATTCTAGACAGATCTAGAACAGATTCTAGGAGTATCTTATCCAGTCTCTCTGATTGAAACATTAGCGTATAAGACCAAATCAGAGGATGACACAATTAAAATCACACCATTTTCACATTATAAGCCTATACAAACCATATGTAGGATATTTAGTGATAAGTCCGTTTCTATTAGCCAGTGCACCATTTATCATGAACTAAAACAATAGAACCGTAGAGAACCGAAAACCGTGACCTTGACACCGTGATATGAACCGAACCGTGAATTTTGTGAACCGTACCACCCCTCGTAGACTAGTCTAGCTGCTCAATTCCCAGCTCCAGTGGTGTAGTCTGCTTTGTTATGGTGGGTATACTGTATATTTGAGCGTTTTTTGAAGTGGGTATACTGTATATGTTTGTGCTATTCAAAATAATGGATCAATCAATTTTAAGTGGGTATACTGAAATCCCTGAAATTTAGAAGTGGGTATACTCCGTATACCCGCGTTCTACGTAGATTACACCACTGCCCAGCTCTACCATAAACGGTGCTTTTAGAGTGTACACTTAGTCAATATTAAATCCATGGATGGCTCCTGTCTGGATTCCTATACACTGACAGTAACTTTGGTGCAAAACACTCAAAAATCGGGAAATTCAAACTAATACATTTATTTTTTCCCCACAAATATTACATAATAGTTACACCTTAAATTCTTAGTGCACAGATGACTTTCTATGAGCCACCAAGTCATGCTACCACATTTAAAAAAAAAAAAAAAAAACCTTGCACCATGGCACACCAAAAAAATGGCATGGACAAAAAATACACATCAAACCAATACATGACTTCATGTAATTATAGTTGCACCAAAGATGCACATCCTCAGATATAATCCCTAATAAGGTAACACTTTATAATAAGTACCCCTTTTTAAGCACAAGTTAAGCCTTAGTTAAGGCTTATTTTAACATTAGTTAACCCTTAGTGAATCACGAGTTAGTCATTATGTAAGTCATTATTTCTCATTTCTTAATCATTAACTACTACCGTTAGTAAATGGTTTGTCGCTTGCGGCAGTTTTCTTTTAGTTGTCCCTGCTTTCTTTCTGAAGATCTTCAGTGGCTGGGGGGAGTGCTGGTCCAGCTGCGCAATAGATCTGGTCATGGGGGGGGGGACAGCAGTAACCCACAGAAACTCTGCATCAACCTGTACACGAGACAAAAGCAGTGTTAAGTACATTTTTGAAATCGAAGAATAACGTCAAAGAACAACAATAGCAACATT
>NW_026945775.1:285724-290724 GCF_034702125.1 Engraulis encrasicolus
GGGGTGGGGGAGAACCGCGGTTAATTACTCTCATGGGTAAGCGGTTAGGGTGTCAGACTTGTTGCCCAAAGGTTGCCGGTTCGACTCCCGACCCGTCAGGTTGGTGGGGGTAGTAATCAACCAGTGCTCTCCCCATCCTCCTCCATGACTGAGGTACCCTGAGCATGGTACTGTCCCGCTGCACTGCTCCCTAGGGGCGCCATGGAGGGCTGCCCCCTTGCACAGGTGAGGTATAAATGCAATTTCATTGTGTGCAGTGTGCAGTGTTCACTTGTGTGCTGTGGAATACTGTGTCACAATGACAATGGGAGTTGGAGTTTCCCAATGGGCTTTCATTTTCACTTTCACTTCACATAATGGAATGGTTAATATTCAGCCCTGCTGCCACAGGTAACAAGATGCTCTACATCATGATTTTAGGCTCGTTAACTGAGGACAGGTTGTCAGGAGATCGATGGGCAGAGACAGTGATTAAGCCATTATTAGCCTGTGTGATGTTAAAGGGATTTTTTTCTCATTACACTGTAGCTCCAGGTGATTTTATTAATGTTTTATTGCCAGTTCTAAGTAATTACACATGATAACCAAATGTTTTGTGAGCATTCTCAAAGGCGAAATAGTGGCAACTTGCCTCTGCCAATCACCATTCCTGTTGGTGTCTGTACAACATACAAGATATTTTATTACCAGGTGTATGAAACATATACAATGAAATTGCGTATTGTTTTGTTGACCATTGAACCAATAGTAGGCTCTTGTAAGTCCAATAACATTGAGACCAGAAATACATCTAGTCGAACAAAGAGGACTCTGTTTTTCTCCTACACACTCCAATGAACATACACACACACACACACGCACGCACTCACACACACACACACTTTTATTAAAAAGTAGGTAAAATGATATAACCAACTCTTGTGATACGTGTATTGCAAGCCGTGATATCGCGATATCGATACATTTCCGATATATTGAGCAGCCCTACTGCTCATGCCTCTTCGGCCTCCTTATGCAGATCGGATCATCGACTGCCACATTCACATGTTTTGCCCAAACAGACTATTAGTAGGTTATTGTGTAAGTCCAATAACATTGAGACCAGAATTACATCTAGTTGAACGAAGACTCATAGAGGGTAGTTGGTCAGTCTCCACTTGAACACAGACAACCATGACCCTTAAAAGTTTCCCAAACTTCTGTTTTTCTCCTCCATACTCTTCCAATGAACACACACACACACACACACACACACACACACACACACACACACACACACACACACACACACACACACACTGAACACCTTGAGGCACCTACTGCAGAGAGGTGAAACACACACACACACACACACACACACACACACACACACACACACACAGACACACACACACACACACACACACAAACACACACACATACACACTGAACACCTTGAGGCACCTACTGCAGAGAGGTGTGAGAAGGAGACGGGCGGCATCACCTCTCAGTCTGGACCTTTGGAGGCGTCTCATGGCAGAACTGAGCTGCTACACACACACACACACACACACACACACACACACACACAAGTCTCATGGCAGAACTGAGCTACCATACACACACACACACACACACACACACACACACACACACACACACACCACTTCACACACACACACACACACACACACACACACACACACACACACACACACACACACACACACACACCACTTCACACCCCTCTTCTCTTATTCGTCAAAACAGCAGAATGACTCAACGCTTGGCTCCGGATACCATCCGGCCCTCTGGCAAACTCAAAAAAAGTTGTCAGCACCATTCTTGCTGGTCACGAATGTTTAGCAGAGAAAAATTAGTTGCTTGGTAGCCTACTTTATTGCTGAGTGGATGAATAACGGAGTAAAGACTTTAAAAATAAACACCACCCGACTAATGTGGGGATCTGGCCTTCCCATTAATTTGGAAGGCAGCATCGAAAGGATTTGTGGGGGGTTATGCAGAAAAGATTGCACTGTCACGCTAATCAAAACCACAAAAATGTTAGACAGCCGAATTGTTTGCCTGTTGCGACGATACCAAACCATCACACTGCCCGCATCTGTCCTAAATCAGTTGTTCCCATTTGCACAGAGCTGTTGTAGACCAAAGTTTTCACTTTCATGCCAAATATACGATATCAGGGCAGTAGTCTGGCAAAAGATGATGGAACGAATGACACCCTTGATAATCTCGGAGAGAGAATTCTGCAGCAGCAGCAGCAGCATCAATCAGCTGACTGACAGGCAAGAAGGCAAACTGCGAACTTCAGTCGCACACCATGTTTTAGATTTATTGACTTACCATGGGTCAAACTCGTGAATGATGCTCTCGAAACGAATCACGGCGAACAGTCTTGAGCTGAATCCGGCCAGTCAGGCTAGGAAAAGTATCGCGAAAGACAGGAGTGACTGCCACCCAGCTGGATGCGTCAGTCCGCCCGAGAGGCCTCCTTTACCGCACCTGTCGTGCCAAAAAGCGAGCCCCTGCCAGAACACGAGTGCCCTCATTGAAACCAATGGAAGCCAATGACCAATTTTTCAGATACTTTTTACCCATTTTTGCAGACAAATCTGACACAATTTAAGATGGAAAGCCTATCAATAAAGCATCTGCATTCCTTCTGGAGGTACCACAAAGAGCTGGTTACAATTTCAGTATTATGTTCATTAAAAAATCGAAGAATTGTCATAACAAATGTTACGGTTTCATTCAAATAGCTCATATTAAGTGGAGGACGAGTAATGTTTCATAAGCATATGTTTAGTTCATTAATTATGTAATTAATTCTGCAAAAATTAGTATAATTTTCTCTTTAAAAAAATGTCATTGGTTTCAATTGGTTTCAATGAGGGCAGTCGTGTTCTGGCAGGGACTTGCTTTTTGGCACGACACCCCCTCCTCCACCTCCACCGCCCCCACTCCCGGCACCGGCTCAGCTGTTGCCCAGCATCGCGCTGCCAGTGTTGGTAGACGATTTGTGCTTGCCGTCGGAGGGTGCTGCAACATGATCTCCAAAAATTCCGTGCTCCTGGACACGGATGTTAAGGACACGAAATCCGTGTCCAGGAGCACGGATTTTGCCAAAATTCCGTGCTCCTGGACACGGAATTGTTTTCCGTGCTCCTGGACACGGAATTGTTTGAAGTGCTTTCTATAGGCTATTTCCATAGTTTTGTGTTTTCTCAGGATTTTTCAAATTTTCTGATCTAGTCCGGTTATCCTCCCTCGGCCCTCCGTCAGCCCACCACAGCACAGTTGCTTGGTAGTGATACTCTCTCTCAGCAGCGCCAGCAGCAGCAGCAGCAGCAACACTCTCCCCGCTTATGACGACTGTGAGCAGCGCATCCCTGAGTCGCCCCCCAACTGAGCTGCGCTGAGCAGGGCTGAGCTGACTGAGAGAGTGGATGGAACGCTCAAGACAGAATTCTGTGATAAAGAGCGATGCTATATAAAGCAAACCCGGCAAAAAGTAGTCAATATATTCGGGTTTTTTTTTTTAGAACAGCCACATGACAAAGGCTATTGTAAAAAAAAATTGTAGAAGAATTTCTATTGTATAAGAAATTTAAATTAATTGGTCGTAAAACAAGGAGCCCATTTTACAGTAGGTATAATGAAATATGGCCTAATAATACACATTAAACTTTCTGGACAACAAGAATCATGATGGATTGCTCATTGCAAAAAGCAATATCCGGGATGGGAAAATTGATGAAGCCAGGTTCATGACTGTAGGCTACGATATCTAGTTTCAATCAGCCACATTAAATGAATCAGCCTATAGTTTGCCTTTGGTATAACTGGTGCAAAAATGACACAGATTAGAAAACGTTTAGACTAAAGTAAATCCTTCCAAAATAAGCAGACTGGATGCTGAGAGGACATTACATTACATTACATTACACTTAGCTGACGCTTTCATTTGTTCAAAGCGACTTACAACTATGATTTTTCAGCGTATTCGTTACAGTCCCTGGAGCAATGTGGGGTTGGGTACCTTGCTCAAGGGCAATTCAGCCGTGGATAGAGGTGTAGGGAGGGGTCAGGAGGGATTCGAACCAGCAACCGCTAGATTGACAGACCAACTCTCTAACCACTAGGCTGCCCACTCATTATCATGATTCACACACACACACACACACACACACACACACACACACACACACACACACACACACACACACACACACACACACACACACACACACACACACACACACACACACACACACACACACACACACACACACACACACACACACACACGTAATAGACCTACTGTGCAACAATGAGTATGGATGCAGGTGATGCAAAGCAAACGAGGTAGTCAGCTCCATAGAAAGCACCTTTGCATGTCATTGTCATCACCATTTCTCTCTATACCATGAGGTGTGTGTTTGTAGGCTATAAATTCAGCAAACACATCCGCACCGACATGAACTGCCAAGGATACTGGTATTGATATACTGATATTACTGCGCTAGAAAGCTGGCATAGAGATAGTGTCCGTGCGTGTCTGCGTGCCTGTGTGTGTGTGTGTGTGCGTGCGTGTGCGTGCGTGCAAACGTTCATGTGTGCGTGTGTGTGTGTGTGTTTATCACAGTGTCTTTATATCTTCGCTCTTTGTGAGTGTGCGCTTGTGTGTGTGTGTTTGTGTGTGTGTGTGTGTGTCTGTCTGTCTGTCTGTCTGTCTGTCTGTCTGTCTGTCTGTCTGTCTGTCTGTCTGTGTGTATACCTTTGCTGTAAATCCTACGGTAGATATCACCAGCAACATGATATTCATGTCTCTCCATACAGTAAATCCACAGTAATGCAGTAATGTCATTTGGCAGGAGCGTTTGCTGTAATGGCTTTCTCGTTTACTTTCTAAATCCATTTTTCTTTCCTAGTTAACTTAATTGTAAGTTCCTATTAATTTGTCTCTCATTCTTTCTCACTGCTTCTATTAACGTTTATAA
>NW_026945775.1:300724-310724 GCF_034702125.1 Engraulis encrasicolus
TTGTTCTTGACTTAATTGCTCTCTCTTTCTCTCTCTCTCTCTCTCTCTCTCTCTCTCTCTCTCATCACTGTAACAATATTGCATGGGTTCTGTGACTATACAAACTCTTGTGTCCAGAAATCTGTTAGTGGCCAGAAATCTGTGCTTGATGCATGAACCAGTTTCGTTCACCTTGTGAAAACTTTCATCACCTCTTGTCTCTCACAAACCCCTCTCACACAATCTCATATGAGCAACACTGTCCCCAAAGGGGCAACACAGACCATCAAAGCTGAACAACCCCCAGGGCCGCTGACAGCTTTGGCAGGGCCCAGGACAAAGACATCTGAACGGGCCCCCCACTCTATACATACAATGTAATGAGAACCCAAATCTGCCCCCCCTGTGACTGGGCCCGGAACAACTGACCCCTTTGTCACCCCCCCCCCCCCCCCCCCCTGTTGGCTTCCCAGCTATAACACTACAACATGACAGAAGAAAGCTTCAAGCACTAGCAACATGACAGAGGAAAGGCTATACTGTAATTGTTTTTTGCAGACCCATGACAATGGCAATGACAAATGACAATACCCAATTTTATCTCTCTCCCTCTCAATTCTCTTTCTGTCTCGCTTGCACACTCTTTTTGTCACCACACACACGCACGCATGCGCACACACACACACGCACGCACGCACGCACGCACGCACGCACGCACGCACGCACACACACTTCCTCTTTCTCTTTTGGTGATATGTTTCTGTGGTATAGACGAATAGCCTGGTCCTGACCATCCCATAATACTGCCATTTCATTTCGTATTTATGGTCTGGCATTTGTTTGCTCTGAAGCGATTGTAGGAAGCAGGAAGTTTGCACTCAGTTATGGTTTGAAATTATTGGACAACTCTCACCCAATCGGTGGCAGTTACTCAACAACAACATAGCGCAGACCAATGGCTCTGGTGCAGATGTGTACGTCATTGTCACGAGCGTCCTCCCCCTTTCGCCCCCACGTGGGCGGCGTATTCAATTATTGGCTGTTTTCTGGGGGGGCGTTGCGATCAAAATTCTACAGCTCCAGGCACTCCACAGAGAAGCACGGCCAGACTACAGTACTGGAGCCAATCCTTTGGCGGAAGTACATAGGATGGCTTGCGAGGCTAATAGACGAACCCATCTGCAATGAATATGAGATGAGTGAGCATCGTACTATAGTCATGGCGACAAGAGTGATGATGACACCAGGGAGTTGGGGTCAGTGTTTTTGACCAATCCAATTTGAGAAGCCGCTGGTCCGAGGAGAGAGGGCAGCACAGCTGTATGGTGCTGGTCAGTCCAGCGTGTAGAGGGCTGTCAGGGCCGCTGACAGGTTTTGCTGGGCCCAGGGCAAAGTCATCTGACAGGGCCCCCCCATCCAATACATACAACGTAATGAGGACCCAATTCTGGGCCCCCTCTCTCCCTGGGCCTGCGACAACTGACCCCTCCATCCCCCCTTGTCAGCTTCCCTGAGGGCTGTTATGCTGACCACATGCTTTTGTCTTCTCTCATCCCTCGATAGCCCTGTCAAGCTGACACACACAAGCACACACACACACACGCACACACACACATACACACACGCATGCACGCACGCATGCACGCATACACACATACACACACACACACATGCGCGCACATACACACACACGCATGTGCGCATGCACAAACACACACGCACACACACACAGAAACGCAGGCATACACGCAGGTAGGTAGGCAGACAGGAACACACACATACACGCACGTAGGCATGCACACATGCACGCATGCACCCTCAAGTCTGTTGCCATGACACCTAGCCTTTTGAAATTGGGAGTCTGCAAAGCCGTCGGCCGCTACTGTGATCGACCACACACACACACACACACACACACACACACACACACACACACACACACACACACACACACACACACACACACACACACAGAGTCATCTGCATATCACTACTGTATGCCCTGGGGTTATTTTTCAACAACTCAACATCCATTCCGGCGTATGCCGCACAGCAAACACTTAAGCTTTAGCAACCAGGGTGTTAGTGGTGTTAATGTAATGATAGTAAGTGTGAGTGCCTTCACCCCCAAACAGTTGTACAGGATGGGGCCTATCACATCCAAGCAAGCAAGCTAGGTCGAAG
The DNA here is from genome assembly GCF_034702125.1 of Engraulis encrasicolus. Classification (NCBI taxonomy): domain Eukaryota; kingdom Metazoa; phylum Chordata; class Actinopteri; order Clupeiformes; family Engraulidae; genus Engraulis; species Engraulis encrasicolus. Next base: position 302,888 of record NW_026945775.1, read on the forward strand.
GAAATTAAAGGTGTCTGTCACCTTACAGTACATAAAATCACAAATACAAAATGTACACAGAGACCTTATACACATAATTTTAATGACATATCACCGTTGAAAGTTAAATAAAATAAAATTATCTTCAAATAGTGTGGTAATATAAAGTCACAAAACAGCCACGTTGTGTTGATCTTAATGTCCATTAATTCATGTGTTTCTCAGTATTGATTTTATTGGTTATTTACAGTGTGTTAACGCCACTGTCCACTTTCAGCAACAGCAGGTTTACGTAATGTAAGGTTTATTTTTCCCGTTCTCTTCTCGTATGAACCAAGATTTCAGTTAGTTCTAGTCAACACAAGTCTTTGGTTAGTGTGAGCGGGTGTCTGTGCTCAGTGAAATGTAAATTCAATTAACAAGTTCCAAATCCGACATCGTGATTCCCCCATGAGAACAATGCCGGTACAAAGTTTATTGTTATGTATTTTTGTTAAATGTTTTCTGAAGTGAGTGAGAGATGGTTTTGGCTTATGATTTTACACATTCCGTGTGTGAAATGACGGAGAAGAGAAAATGAGAATATCGGGCTGCACTTCTTTTTGTTGTTAACCACACTTAGCTGTTCATGCGTGCTTGATAGATAAATACATATATTTACTGAGGCCTGTACACACATGTTAGTAATCTTCCTAAAACTACTTTGGCTGGACAACATCATTTGAATGTCAGTTTACTGCAGTCTGGAGCTCTGCACTGTTACTGCCTTTGTCATTTGTAGGGCAGAATACAGCATCGCCACAGAAGAACGGCTTTGCAAACATTCCTTGCTCTACAGATATCTTGCTATCATTAAATAGACCAAGTTTTTTTCTGAGGTTAGTGAATGAGGAGGGGCTTTTTTTGAGGTCCTAACATTGCATCATTGTGAAGCAGCAGTGAGCTGAGAGTGAGGAGGAAAGCCACTGGCGGCGGACTGTGTAACTGGTCTCTGGTTGTATAACTCATCCACCAGACTTTCTCTCTCTCTCTCTCTCTCTCTCTCTCTCTCTCTCTCTCTCTCTCTCTCTCTTCTTTCCAACCTTGGAGAAAATCGTTTTCAGTCCATATGAAATCTCAGAATGCTCCACAATCAACTGTCAGGTAAGGGTAGAAATGTTCCACAGAAACACAAAAAACGCATATCTGCAGCTCTCTCTTCCTAATATAGCCTGTAAAAAAAGTTAAAATCTTAGACTATAGTGCTTTTTATTGACTGTGGCAAGTGTGTTTTGACCCATTTTGAGCAACGTCTCTTGAGCAGGATGTCCTTCCTTACATGCAACATCTCCGGCTGCCTTGAGGTGGTTGGCAGCAGTGTTATTGTTTACCAGTCTGAGCTATGGAGGTAAAACAAACTGCTGTAGGAGTCATGGAGGAGATGAAATCCAATGCAATTGGTGCCTACTGTGTACTCTACAGGAGGCAACATGGGTCCTCCTTAAAGCAACAGTGTTTTTCAAGCTTAAAATGTCCTTCAGAGATGTTTGTGTATGTGTGCATGTGCGTTTAAATCATTCCAGTGGTCCATGTTTGTGTTCGTGTTCATGTTCCAGTGTTTGCACCCTGCTACGAGCTTAAGAACCACTTAACGATTTTTATGCTGGAAAACCTTGGAAAACAAACAAGCAAACAAAAAGTTTCGATCAATTTCGCCTTGCTTGATTTAAAAAAAAAAAAACTACTTACGAACAGTGAATTCAGCTACAAATAAATTTCACAGTGGGCACAAGGGCAGAGGGGTAATTTAAGAAATGTGGACTTGAGTGGCTGCATACCGTCCTTGCCTAGGGTTGCCAGATGTGACTGATCATTTCCAGCTCAAAAAACACCTGGAGGCACTAAATCCCACCGAATTTCAAACAACTTGTATTGATACTGCAGGAAAACCTTGCCAATGCCTGTTCTTGACCGTTTCTTCCCGCAGACAGCCATCCTAAGCAGCCCGATTGGGCGGGAAACAGCCAAATCTGGCAACACTGTCCTTGCCAGGGTATTGACGGCATGTTAATTCTTATCCACCCACGTACCAGGCTGTCTGCATGAGTCTGAGGCAACAATGTGGCTATCAGCAGTGTTGAGTTCAAGCTTTTTAAAATCACAGGTGAGTGTTTTTCAAGCTTAAAATATCCTTCAGAGGTGTTTACATGTTCGTGTTCGTATGCATGTGCGTTTGAATCATTCCAATGGTCCATATTCGTGTTCATGTTCATGTTCCAGTGTTTGTACCCTGTTACGAGCTAAAGAACCACTAAACTATTTTGGAAACATCTCTGTTTTCCTTTGTAAGGGACTATTTGTTATCTAATGTCTGGGTATTCACAAGATATCCCCCCTTGGTTATCAAATTTTGTATGATCCTACCCTTGCAAAGTTCGGAGTTCTGATGACCCTTCCCGTTGATTTAACATTTTCTAGAGTGTATTTGGTTTAATTAACACAGCAACGTTTTACTTCACACATGTGCAAACACACTCAGAGCCCTGAAAAGAGAGAACATGCTCAGATGCTTTGTCCTGTTCCATCACTGTTTCAATCTGTCAGCCCCTCTCTTAGTGCCAGTCACATTGCACTTCTCTGTGTGTGTGCATGCGTGTGTGTCTGTGAGTGTGTTTGTGTGTGTGTGTGTATGTGTGTGTATCATATGTGTGCGTGTGTGCGTGCGTGTGTGTATGCGTGCTTGTGTGTGTGCTTCCGTATGTGTGTGCATGTGTGTATCAGCATGGCCATGCCACATCACAGTCACACCACACTTTTTGGAGACAGCCGGAGATGAGTAGCAGCAGCCAATTAATTCCACAGCACACCCTCATGCAGTCAGTCTCCACTGGTGCCGATCCAGCCATCTCACACACACACACACACACACACACACACACACACACACACACACACACACACACACACACACACACACACACACACACACACACACACACACACACAAGTTACGTGATGTGAGCGGCACGCTTACATACCCACACGCTCTCTCTCTCTCTCTCTCTCTCTCTCTCTCTCTCTCTCTCTCTCTCTCTCTCTCTCACACACACACACACTCACAGACAAGTGATGTGATGTGATGTGAACGGCAAACGGACGGGCACACACTCACAGTGTGAACACGTTGTGACACACACACACACGCACACGCACACGCACACACACACACAGGGCCGGTTTTAAGCATAGGCCGGCTAGGCGGTCGCCTAGAGCGCAATGTGAAGAAGGAGCGCCGAAATGACGCTCTCCGATGCATAATTTTGCGATATGGAGGTTTTTTTATGAAGTCGCAATCAACAAAGCGTGGCGAAAGCGCTCCTCACGGCAAAACGCCCCTCAGCCAATAGTAATATCGCTTTCAACTGTCTCTGGGAAGTCTGTGAACCAATAAACAGACAGTCCTGAGAAAGGGGGCGGGACGAGTGACAGCGTGCGATCTATTTTGAATTTGGAGACTCACTCGAGAGACACATGCTGTGTTCCATTACCCGTACTTACCGCCCTTTCCGCACTGTGTTTGGGTACGCAGGGTGTTCCATTTCTAATCGCGACGGTAAAGTGTACTGTAAATTACCCGGATAACGCCCCCAAAACGACCATTTTTCGAAGTGTGGTGTTACTGTACACTTTTCGCACTCAACGGCCGCCATGTTTGTGACGTAGTTGAGTGCCAGATCTGTCAAACGGTTGAATCTCCGTGATAACAGCATAGTTTTGATTCCAAAGACAATCGCCATGTGTATTAGAGGCAGGGGTAACTTTAAAAAGTGTTAGCATAAGGAACAGTGCCTTCCGTGTTGAATTGCATATTGGCGGTTGGTAAACTCGGATGTCACGCGACCAACCGTCATTTCCGTTAAGTGTATCAGACAGAACGGGAATCGGAATGTACTCGCCTCGTGAATTGCGGAGGGTGGAAAGGGTACTTCACTGCACTCAAACAAGGTACACAGTACAGAGGGTGAATAATGGAACACAGCAAGAGGGCATGCGCAAACAGCAGTGCTGATCTGCTGGGTGGAGAATTGTTATGTTCTCATTAAACCAGTCATTGCATGATGCAGGAGTTGCAGAGGGTGTTTTGGAACTATGTCATTTAATCAGCAACCGTTTGTGATTATGGACAGTCAATAGTTATGAGGCTACTGTTTGGAATTAGAGGGAAAAAGAGCTTTGTTTTTGATCTGAGAAATCGCTAGTTAGCATGCTAACATTAGCCAAGTATGCCAAGCAATGAAATCCAGTAAAGTAGCTGTTAGTAGCCTGTTTGCAGACAAGTGAGGCTATTGTTGTATATTTTGAAATTCAAAAGCGTGACAGCTCTTCTCCCTTTCTCTCACCCTGTCCCTCCAGTTCAAACACATAGATAGCCCCCTTATCATTCTCCTACTCACAAATGCACCACTATTTCCAGTCCAGAAATGAAATTGGTTTGGAATCATAGACAGCACAAATGTGTAGCTTATCAAAATTGTAATGCTGCCATGCTTTTTGATGCTGTAGGTAGTGTAGATAGGCTATCAATGCAGACCTCCTTGGTAGGCCTATTGTCAATGCATTTTACATGCAAATGTACTGTATCACTCTCCTGGCATTTCAATTCCATATTACAATTCAAACACATTGATAACCTCCCTCTCATCTGGGGTTGGGGGCACCACCACCATCACATCCAAGACACCTCACAGTGAAGCTACTTTCATGCGACTCAATCTGATGTGTTGGTCGCCTGTCAAAAAGAACCAGAAATCCATTTGATGCAAAACGGTTATTGTTCTTGGTGTTATTTAGTTAAGCTTACTACCGGTATTACTCTTGGGTTTTGTAAGGTATAAAAAAAGAGGGTGTTTTGTCTTTCAGAAGGTTGGGGGGGGGGGGGGGGGGGGCGCCAGAACTCAAACTCGCCTAGGGCACCAAATAAGCCAGAACCGGCCCTGCACACACACACACACACACACACAGGTCACAAACTGGAGCCAGACATTGCCCAGTACGCAGCATATTTCATCAAGAGTGGAGACACAGAGCAGTAAGAAATTATTTGTCCTCACTAAAGTGACTAAAAGTCTGCACACACACGTGCACACACACACACACACACACACACACACACACACAGAAAGGCGTGATGAATCTCAGCTGGACACCGTGGTAAGGGGTGGGCGACATCAGAAAAGATATCAGTGTGAAATCAATTGGACTTTTTCTGAGTCCAGACATTTATTGACCATTTATTATGCCGACACCTGTGTGTATGTGTGTGTGTGTGTGTGTGTGCGTGTGCGCGTGTGTGTGTGTGAGAGAGAGAGAGAGAGAGAGAGAGAGAGAGTGTGTGTGTGTGTGTGTGTGTGTGCGCGTGCGCGCATGCACATTTGTCTGTGTGTCTGTGTGTGTCATTGACAAACAGAGAGAGAGAGAGAACTAGAGAGAGAGACAGAGAGAGAGAAACACAGACAGACAGATAGACACAGACACAGCCATTCAGACAAAAAGAGAACTCCTGGGTCTTTTTAGTAGCTACAAATGTAAATGCGCGTAGACTGTAAATTCACTGCAGGCAATTCTATTAGCTGTCTGTCTAGTCTAGTCGGTCTAAATAGGAGTATGATGCTGAATTAATCACATGATGAGATGGCAACTGGGAAGAGCTGATGTTGTCTAGCAGAGTGCAGAAAGATTCGGGTTAACGCACAGGCCAAATATGGCTGCAGCCTAGGGGCCCCCACCTGCCAGGGGGGCCCTAATTGGCCAAAAGATGCAATATTGAAAAATGTATCCATCGTGTTGAGCACAATTGGTAGACATGTCATCCTGAATTTCTAGCCTGCAACTATGACACTGTCTGAGTTTTTTTTTGTGAAATGTGTGGGGCCACACGACAACCTGTAGCCTAGGGGCCCTAGGCCATCTTAATCCGGCCCTGTTCAGCTGCTGTAACACAGGAGTCAACCTGAGACAACCTCTCTCCTCACAGTATCTCAATCCTCCATATCTCTCTCTCTCTCTCTCTCTCTCTCTCTCTCTCTCTCTCTCTCTCTCTCTCTCTCTCTCTCTCTCTCTCTCTCTCCACATGAAAAAACTCTCCCGAGGAGCCATCATCAATTATTTAGATCTAGGGGAGAAAGAAAGAATACAACATTTCATTGAGGTGTGTGTGCGTGCGTGCGTGCGTGCGTGGATGACTGTGTGTATGTGTGTGTGTGTATTTGTGTTTCCCTATTCCCCCCATACTCAAATAGCGGCCCGCGGGCCACTTGTGGCCCGCGGGGCATCTATTTGTGGCCCTCGAATAATTTTGAAAAATTTAAAGATCGCCTCTCAACGTAATTTAAATAATATTGCCGTGTTCCCAATTGTTATTGAATGTGTTACGCGTTGGTCCTGTTTTAAAAAACGTTCTGGTTGCTTTGTTTCAAGACGTTTTTGCAAGCTGGCAAGGTGGCTTGTGGAGAAACGAGAGAGTGTTCCGTGTTTCTCGTGGAAATGCGTCTCTGATTGGCTCACTCCTCCTGCTCTCAAAGAAACGCGTCTCTGATTGGCTCAGTCCTCCAGCTCCTGGAGGGAATGTAATGGGAAACAGAGTCGCCACTTCCCCGGGTGGTACTGCACTATAGGGGCGCCAACGGAGGCGTGCAGGCTCCATTCAGGGCTGTGCTCTTTCGACAGCGACCCCTAGGCGAGCTGTAGGCACGGAGCAACCGGAGTGAGCAGGCTTTATGTATGAGGCTTTGTGCTGTGTGTGTACCTGAGAGTAGCAACCAGCTGATAGCTAAGCTAAGCTATGTTTCGGGCCACCAGACGTTGCTTGTTTTGAAAACAAGCAGAAAAAAATTACTCGACATGTTTTTAGATAAATGGGTCGATATAAACCTTTGTGGGCAACGCCTTCTTTCGACGTGACGAAACACAGAAAGGCTTTCGTGATTCGCTCGTTTCTCTGCATTATTGATGTAAATTGGGAAACACCGGGAAACACAGCCAGGAGAGTTGACGCACCGCTATGAGAGCCTTGCAAGTGAGTTTAACTTGGGGTGACCGTCCGATCTTCGAAAGGAGTGAGTAAAACTGAGTTTTATCGGAAGTTGGCCTTTAATAAAAAAAAAAAAATTTTTTTTTTTTTTTTTTTTGGTCCGATCGCGCTGCCGTCTCTTATTCTGAAATCGCGCCACAGACGCTAGGAAGATGCGTGCAGTGTCTCCGCCCCCTCAATCAGTTTCTCCCTGCAGGCTCCAAACAGAAGTGACTATGAGGGTGGCAGAGGCTGTTGTGAGGTAGACTACTGAAGGGAAGTACGGTAGAACTTGTAAATAAATTATTTACAAAGTTCTCTTTGCCTCGTTTTTGAAAGTAATGGTCCACATTTCATTGCATACAGTGTGTTAGGACTTCGAATTGGTTTAGCACTAGCTGTAGCTAGTTGCTAACACAAATGAAGGCAAATTGTGTTTGAGCTCTGCTGGCAGCTAACTAGGGGTAGCCTACTTAAAAACGAATTGCTTGATTAACTTTTCACACTTTTAAACAGTCCCCAAATAGTTCGTTTGGAAAGCTAAGCCCCTCATAAGATTTCAAACAAAGTTATGAGCAACTTGATGATTTATTATTGGCTGTTGCATTTAATCAACATTGCATCAATGTGCCATTTTCTTGTTGGCAAAACCTGGTGTCCTCCTATCTATGTGTCCTCTTTGTTGGCTCCATTATTGCATCTGATTCTCATTATGCATGTGAGAGCTGCATAAACAAAGTCATAATAAGCAACATTTGTTTGAAAAGTGTTATCTTCAGGCTTATTGGTTTTCTCACTAAGAAATAAATG
>NW_026945775.1:315724-353224 GCF_034702125.1 Engraulis encrasicolus
AGTCGTTGGAGCCATGGCTGTGGTCTGCCTTGTTGTTATTAAACATCATGGTGGAGTGACCATCACTTGGGTTATGAGTGAGTCTTTCTCACTCCAAAGAGCTTGGCTCTTGATTGTCATAGTATCACACAGGTTCGCCATTTCCCCCTCCACTAAATTTACATGGCAACTACCAATGCTAAAATATATGACCACATAATCAATTATATTAATGCTGATGGATTGTTGATTCATGCAAATGTAATTGTGAAGGAAAGTGCATTGACAAATGTTTTCTTCCACAGATAGCTGACCAATAAATATGATGTGACTGCATTCTCCTTCTCTGTGTGAGTGTGTGTATGTATTTGTATTTGTGTGTGTGTGTGTGTGTGTGTGTGTGTGTGTGTGTGTGTGTGTGTGTGTGTGTGTGTGTGTGTGTCTGGCTGTGTGTGTGTGTGTGTGTGTGTGTGTGTGTGTGACTGTGTGTGTGTCTGGCTGTGTGTGTGTGTGTGTGTGTGTGTGTGTGTGTGTGTGTGTGTGTGTCTGGCTGTGTGTGTGTGTGTGTGTGTGTGTGTGTGTGTGTGTGTGTGTGTGTGTGTGTGTGTGTGTGTGTGTGTGTGTGTGTGTGTGTGTGTGTGTGTGTGTGATGGCTGGACTGGCACCAGTGGAGACTGACTGCATGAGGGTGTGCTGTGGAATTAATTGGCTGCTGCTACTCGTCTCAGGCTGCCTCCAAAAAGTGTGATGTGACTGTGATGTGGCATGGCCATGCTGACACACACACACACACACACACACACACACACACAGAATTGTAATGTGACCGGCACTTAGAGGGGCTGACAGATTGGCACAGTGATGGAAGAGGACTAAGCATGTGAACATTTTCTCTCTTATCGGGGCTGTGTGTGTGTATACACCACACACACACACACACACACACATACATACACACACACGCACACCAGGGCTTAACACTAACACCCGCCAGCTAGCCAAATGCGGGTGAATATCGGCGTTGGCTAGTAGATACCGAAGGTTCACTAGCCATTCTGGCGGGTCTGTTACTATTCTGAATGATGAGGCACCGCATTTTGTAGCTTTTTTTCCTCGGACCGTCTTTGCTACAAAAGCAATACAATGCGATTTCGCGAGCCTACACTACCCAAGAAGCACCTGTGTCACGTGTCACCTGTGTCTCACGCACACCAAGAATCTGACAGCTCTAGTCTTGCGAAGAGGATTGGCAGCGAGCTACCGGCACATCAGTGTGCGTTTGGAAATGTCACTTAAAACCTTCACGTGTAAATAAAGTAGCGAAGATCATCTCAACTGACTTGTTTTGCGATCTGTCATTAGTAGGCTACAATAGGCTACTTAGTAGTAGTGGACATTAAAATGACCAAGGCGAGAGGAAAACACGTCTTGTGAAAGTCTCGAGACTAATTAGCGCAGTGATAAGACAAGGACACATGCGGCATTAATAATGTTCGGTTTAAATTATTTTCTGATTTGCCTGTATGTCTTCATACCTTAATATTCCTCCACGTTTCTTGTGCTGTTCTTCCCGCTGTCAAACGGCTTAAACAACGCGCAGTAGTAGCCTTCCAGACTGCACAAAAGCATGTCCCATGTCCCTTCGCAGGTGCCCCTCTGTTTGTATTTTAAACAACTCAATATTAAACGGAATGAAAGGAAGTCGTAGCCCCTTCTGTAGTTGCCACATTCGTGAGTGCTTTCTAGTGGATACTTTTATAAGCAAATATTCCAGAAGAGGTGTTATTCCACATCCATGACCGAGGGCAGGCGAACTTGGCAATGACTTTGTGCTATCTACTTTTCGCATCAATTTGGACGGCGACCTCCACAGATAGCCTAGGCCTATGTGATATGAAGAAAGTGCCCTTCAGATCAAAGACGAAAATATTTTGCTCTCGTGTAGCTTACATTTGTGCCCTTCCACAACACTGTGCTTGGTGTTTCTGCATGGTCAATAGGCTATGCCATTCCTCAGATCAGTAAATCTTTCCATAGCATGCATGCATGGACCAGTTAATATTAGGCCCTATATTATATTATATTATATTATATTATATTATATTATATTATATTATATCATAAGCCTACATTACATTATTACAGCCTATTATATAATTCATTAAAGCGGTTAAGAAAATTATGGCTAGTGAAAAGACCCAATGGCTAGTGAGTCAGGAAAACCACTAGCCAAAATGGCTGGTAAGCGAAAAAGTTAGTGTCAAGCACTGACGCACACACACACACACACACACACACACAGTACACTCACACCACACACAGTACACCCACACCCACACACAACACACACTAAATGGCACCAGTGTCAGAAGTAGCTTCTTTGTCAATATATGAGCTGCCCAATACAATCAATAATCCCTGGGATTACAATTGATATGGATGACTAAGCAATAGACTGGACATACTGAAGTTGTTAATCTTAACCTGCAGTGGACTGTCTGTTGAACTGAGCGATGTATTGACGAAACAATCTCAGTAAATATATCCCGTAAGCGGTCACTATCGAGCCACATGTTTTTTCTTTTACAGTTTTAGAACTTCGTTGCAGAATGACGCATACCCATTTCGGAACATTTTGGAAAATTGTCATTTTTCTGTTGGGCATTCTATTGCATTGCAAAGTATGTTCTCAAAATATTTGAATGGCAAGAATTCACACATAGATGACCAAAAATGGTTTTGCAATGAAACACACAGATATATTTGTGCTATTAGTCTATGACACTATTTCTAAACCCTAGCACTTACTTTTCAAAATCCACTCTCTTATTCTTAGCCTTGACACCAGCTGTTGCAAATCAATACACAGGTCTCTGCCAATCGGAACTTGTGCTTGCATTTGAAATGAGAGTGGAGTGGAAGGATTTTGCAATAGTTTTACATTCTGAATAGTTACAGCAATAGTTGAATTTCTGTGCAGAATGTTGGTTACGTAAAACAGTGCACGTGTCAAAAATGTGTGGAGGCAATTGAATGGTAAAAACGGTTGAAAAATTAGCTGTGGATGACAAAAATTGCTGTCTGGTCAAATGCCGATGCCATGGGTGTGAGACAGCGTAGACCTATTTGAATGAGGGTAGAATGTAGCAAGTACCATGGATAAAACTGCTAATTCCTGAAGGCCATTAACACATTTGCTGGGTTTGTTCTACACAGACACTGAGGCATTAGAATCCACCTGATTGAACTTGACATGAAAAGATAGTCAAAAGACAAGAAAAAGACCTTTCCAAAGGTATATCGTGAGCATGTCTTAAAATGTGACAGGGAAAACATGACGAGGGCATCACATGGAATGTGAATAGTTTAAAATATTGATATTAATATATAATTGTAATAATCCCTTCTTTTGCTACATTGGTCAGTGTGTGTGTGTGTGTGTGTGTGTGTGTGTGTGTGTGTGTGTGTGTGTGTGTGTGTGTGTGTGTGTGTGTGTGTGTGTGTGTGTGTGTGTGTGTGTGTGTGTGTGTGTGTGTGTGCATAACCAGACGCTTTATTGAGGACAAATAATTTCTTTGGTAGCACTTTACAATAACCTTCCGCTATAAACAGTTAATAAACAGTTAGCAAACAGTTAACTATTAGTTAACTAAAGGTTTACTATACATTTATAGGTGTATACTAAACACTTACAAAGTTTTAACATTTATTTATTAGTCCTTCAGTAACACTTAATAAAACATAATTATAAGTTACTTAATATATTATTAAAAATACTTTTATGATTAATTAACTAACATATAAACAGTAACTTAAGCATAACACGTGACTTATAAACTGTTAACTAATTATTACTTAATATATTATAATTATTAGTTGTAGTTTACAATTTATAGTTCAATATTAACTAAGTACTTATTATTTAATCATTAATATATTGTAATTAAATGTTTTTTTAAGTGTTAATATGAACTAAACTATTGTTAATTACTTATAAATCATTTAATAATTATTATGTATAGTATTTATTAATGTATTACTAATGTTTAAAATTCAGTATGGGGAACCTTATGGTGAAGTTGGTTGAGCTTTATCAATGTATAACTAATGTTTAAAATTCTGCATTGAGAACCTTATTGTGAAGTTGGTTGAGCTTTACTAATGTTTAACTAATGTTTAAAATCCAGTATGGGGAACCTTATGGTGAAGTTGGTTGAGTTTTATTAATGTATAACTAATGTTTAAAATTCTGCATTGAGAACCTTATTGTGAAGTTGGTTGAGCTTTACTAATGTTTAAAATTCAGTATGGGGAACCTTATGGTGAAGTTGGTTGAGCTTAATTAATATATAACTAATGTTTAAAATTCAGTATGGGGAACCTTATGGTGGAGTTGGTTTAGCTTAATTAATATATAACTAATATTTAACATTCAGAATGGGGAACCTTATGGTGAAGTTGGTTGAGATTAGTTAATATGTAACATTAAAGTGATACCGTCCCATTTTTGGACATAAGCTCATATTACACCTCCCCTTGAGTCAAGTTATTGAGTTTTACCTTTCCCTTATTTTTTGTTTTACCTGTACTTCTTGTCGTTCTCTGAGTACGGCAGTGCAAATTTTATCTCCAAGCTAGCAGTTAACATTGAGTTCTGAGACCAGCTGGCCGCCAGCTGGTCTCATAGGACTCAATGTTAACTGCTAGCATGAAGGTAAAATTTGCACTGCCATACTAGAACGGTTGAACATACAGGAGGAGAAAGGTAAAACTCAATAATTTAACTCAAGGGGTGTAATATGAGCCTATTTCCAGAAATTGGACAGTATCACTAGAAATGATCACAGTACAAATGATTTTCACTTGGTCTCAAGAAATACATTTTCACACTGTTAGAAAGAGAGAAAAGAATTATCAATGATGTTAAACTGTTGTTACCCACTACTGAGTATGGTACACGTCAATGGTAGGCCAGGATCAATGGGCTACAGAATGTGACACTAGGCTTTGGGTAGAGTGAAAAAGATACCAATTAAAAGACAACATACAATATGTTTCTACAACATTTTCACCATTTATATTAGAGCAGGTCAAATCAAAAACCCCAGCACGCTACAAAACAGAGAACTTGCCAGGGTCACAACACACATTTCCCAGATCAAATTCCCTTACAATACAAAAATAATTTCTAACATAAAAATGTAGCCTCAACACAAAACATTAAGTTTCTGTCCTTTTATGTCCTTATTAGATCCACGGAGGCGAGCGCAAGCCGACAAGAGCAGTAATTCAAGAGAGTTGGCCGCTTCACTCCAAAAATGTCCTTTGGAGGATTAAAGTGACGTCCCGTGAATTGAAATAGTCCAAAACAAAAAGGAAAGGATATCGAAAGCAAAATGAACGGGGAAAACCATAATGTTCGTGTCAAATGTCCATCTTGCATAAATAATAATAATTATTATTTATTTATCATTATAAATAATCATGTATCCATAGAAAATATTGTATGCAACCCTAATGAAGAATGACATTCTTAAATACAAACATAGGATATAGGGAAAAATGGGCTTTAACAAAATGAAATAAAAACATCACAAGTAAGAGATTGAAAAGTTTAAATATTTACAATTACCCCCGCCCCCCGCCCCCGCCCCCCAAAAAGGTTTGAACATTTAAAAAAAAAAAAAAAAAACATTGAATTGTCCTTCAAAAATTGGAAATAGTCCTTTAAATCCTCAAAAGAGACGATGTAGAGAGTTCCTTTAAGTTGTTCAAAAAGAAAAATAGCTCCTTTCAAACAGTTCAGTTCAAGGCGTTGAAGTCAGTCATAGTCAGTGATGTGACACGAGCAGGCCACAATCCTACAAAATATGCCATGCGCAATGTAGAACAGGATCACATTCGAATGAGTGGGTGGCTCGCCATCTAGTAGTCGACGAATCCTCAGCAGAATCCAGATCCAGCTCAAAAACTTCACCTATGTGAACATATGTCATCAGTTAAGTTTGGTTTATTTGATAGGGACAGACACATCATGTAGCCTAGGCTGTAGAGCAGCATAACAGAAAAGCATCATAGCAGTTACAGCCGTAAGCTACACACCCAGGACAATGTTGAATTCCTATCAAATATCATCAGTTTAAACTTAAAGTTGTGCAACATTTAAAATCAATCTTCTCAAAAGAAAAGCTATGCAAACTGCAAACCTGCAAACACTTTGTTCCTACTACATTGCATACCATTCAGTTAAATAACCATTATCAAGTAAACAGGGTGAATACATAGTGTACTGAAATTGAGGTAACCTTGCAATTATACATGGGCCCGTACAGTGTTCAACACAATGTTATGAGGAGGGGCAAGACACTGGCAGCCAAACATGTGAGATAAGTTTTTGACCGTCAGCGGTTTCCAACAATCAGAGGTGGAGTTGTGCACAGCTAGGTTCGCGCAGTCAGGTTATAAACAACATTTAGAACCCATGTATAGGCCTAGAGAATTACACCTTGCACGCAATGGGTGCGTGATCACAGCATGTGAAATACAGTCTGCTTACTCCGAACTCATTTCAACCAGCCAACATCAAACTTAAGTATTAACAAAACAAAATACAAATTGCAGGTTTCACCTGAAGTATTTGGCAGTGATAGACAATATAAGACTTAGGTTACAACAGTATGGGGAAAAATAGACAAGTTGCCTTACCAAGACGATTGAAACAGAAGAAATACTCGATGGAATACTCCATGGAATCCATACTGAAAAAGAAACACAAAGGACAGGAGAGTCATAACATACACAGGGCAGCCGTGGCCTAGTGGTGAGGCAGCCGTGGCCTAGTGATAAGAGAGTTGGTCTTTCAATCTGGGGGTTGCAGGTTCGAATCCCTCTGACCCCTCCCTACATCTCCATGGCTGAAGTGCCCTTGAAAAGGCACCTAAACCCACATTACTCCAGGGACTGTAAACAATACCCTGACATATAATAACTAAGTCGCTTTGAATAAAATGAAAGTGTCAGCTAAGTGAAATGTAATGCAATGTAATGACATCACAGTTTGAAATCATTGGCTCATGACTCAGGAGTACATGATCAATGCAAACAAATATATCTCCAGCACATGCATTAAGTTTTTTGTCTAAAGTAAAATGTATTCCATGGCAAACTATTATCAGTTTTTTTTTTTTTGTAAAGAGGCTTGGTTAACACATGCCAGTTGAATTATGACTGAACAAACTAACCACGGTATGCGAATGATGATTCTCCTCTTTGGCAGGCGAACAAAGTTGGCAGGCACAGCATCCTTTATTAGCGTTGTCATACCACGGGTGACCTTAACAAAGCATTGCTTCTCAACGTGCTCAGATCAAACCTCGGTCTCAGCGTTGATCTGTAACCATAAATACCAGCATGTATTTTAGTTCGTTAGCAAAACAACTTCATTTTGGCGCAAGTATGCTACTGGTTCTGGTAACACATCTGGTAAGCCATCGGATCGCTTAACACAAAATTGAAAGCATAATTTTGAAATAGCGATCTGGAAATACCATATAAATGTAGCGTTGTGTAATTACACATTCAAATTTTTTTAAATTAGGCTTCATTAGGCTACATGAGTCATGACCATTGAGAGTAAATAGAATGGAGGCCAAAATTCTATTTCATTGTTGAAGCCAAGTTGGAGCCAAGGTTGGACCCAAAAAGACCAAAAAATGGCCAAATCCCATTCATTCCTATGAGAGACATAAAACCCTGTATCTCCCTTAAATGCCACTCCAGGGGGATCATTTTTCGCTCAACTAGTAGGTCCCCTTGCTCTCCAACTTACCAGGGTGGTGATTTTTTGTGGTGATGTTTTATTTTAGAGAGATATTAAAAGTTAAATTGACCAATGAGCATCAGAACATGGTTTGATTGACCGTTAGAAGTCTTGTTGTTGTCCAATCAGCACCTGCGTTTGGCGTTGCTAAGGTGGAATGTAAGTTGGAATGTTCCCAAATCTGGCTTCAAAGCGTTGAATGGCAAATAGCGTTGATTTGGCGTCCATTCTATTTACTGTCAATGGTCATGACAAGTTTGGCGAGCTAGCTTATTTGTGCTAGCTAATGCGTATGATTGGACATAATTATGCATCTTACCTTGAAATATGGACCAGGATCCCTCTTGATGTGATTAATTCATTCACGCCGAAGTGCCTGCTCTTTGGCGAAACGGTGGAAAGTCTGTCCACGGTAGGATTTGTTTCTCTTTGAGGACGTAGGACTACATTTGGGCACACAGCAGTGAGGCGCCAAACAGCCCTGAAGTGTACCCCTCAACGTCTTTAGAAAGTTCCGGGTGAATAAGGCGAATTGAAACAAAACAAATACTCGATGAAAGGAAGCCTCTAGTCTTCGAAACTTACATCATTCACAGAGCTGGACGCTCCGTACTCCAAAAGGAAACTTAAACTTCATAAAAAACGAATTATTTTCTTTTGATTGTTTCTAGCTCCAAAGAAAATTCGACTGGCTCGGCAGACGACAGACTGAAGTGAACGGCTCCAAGGGAAGCCACAGCCGGTTTCAAAATAAAAGTCCCAAATCGTAATTGTCACAGTAAAGGTTCTGCTATTTCAAATTCATTTAGGCCTAAGTCATGTTTTTAACAATAACAACCCATCATTAATTCATTGTTTCACCAGAATTACCTCTATTTATTATCCCATTTTACTGTGTATGCTTTTTATAAACTATTTATTTTACATTTTCAATAGGCATTTGTCGACTGGGTTGCAGATGAAATAGGCTATCAAACAACTAGAACAGCATACAATAAATAAACAGAGGAAAGATATCAACCTAATCAGCTGATTTATTTTATTTATTTCAAATAGAAGACAGTTCAGTGCAATAGAAACTTTAACTTAAAGGTGCAATTATATTTACCAATATAAAACGTAAGATTGTTTATGACTGAAAACTCAAAATTGGGAAGGTCCACTTTTTTGTGTATTAATGTAATAAACATTAAAACCACTGCTAAAACAAAATATTTGGCCACCAGCCTTGAACCACAAGAGTACAACAGTAGGTGCCATCCCATTGCCAACTAGGCCCTCATAGGCCTATTTACACAAGAGGAGAAGAGAAAATAGAGAGGGAAAGAAGAGCATGATAATAGAATGGAGGAAGAAAGGAGAGATGGGTGAGGAGGAGTGAATGGCAGAGAGGAGTTGTTCTCTTTCTCTTGCGCACACAGTCTTCTCTCTGTCCACCCTCTTTCTGTCTCTCCCCTCCCATCTCCTCTCCTCTCCTCTCCTCTTCTCTCCTCTCCTCTCCCCTCCCCTCTCTCCTCTCCTCTCCTCTCTTCTCCCCTCTCCTCTCTTCCCCTCCCCTCCCCTCTCCTCTCCTCTCCTCTCCTCTCCTCTCCTCTCCTCTCCCCTTCCCTCTCCTCCCCTCCCCTCTCCTCTCCCCCCTCCCATCTCCTCTCCCCTACTCTCCACCTCCTCTCCTCTCCACTCTCGTCTTCTCTCCTCCCTCTACTCTACCCTCTCCTCTCCCTTCCTCTCCTCTCCTCTCCTCTCCCCTCC
The DNA here is from genome assembly GCF_034702125.1 of Engraulis encrasicolus. Taxonomy (NCBI): domain Eukaryota; kingdom Metazoa; phylum Chordata; class Actinopteri; order Clupeiformes; family Engraulidae; genus Engraulis; species Engraulis encrasicolus. The sequence goes on from NW_026945775.1 coordinate 325,275, forward strand.
TCTCCCCTCCTATCCTCTCCCCTCCCCTCCTCTCCTCTCCCCTCCCCTCCTCTCCTCTCCCATCCTCTCCTCTCCTCCCATCCCCTCTCCTCTCCTCTCCTCTCCTCTCCTCTCCTATCCCCCCCTCTCCTCTCTTCTCCTGTCCTCTCCTCTTTTTTCCTCTTCCCTGTTCACCTCTCATCTCCTCTCCTCTCCTCTCCTCTCCTCTCCTCTCCTCTCCTCTCCTCTCCTATCCCCTCCTCTCCTCTCCTCTTTTTTCCCCTGCCCTGTTCTCCTCCTCTCCTCTCCTCTCCTCCTTTATAATTTGTAAACTACAACTAATAATTATAATATATTAAGTAATAATTAGTTAACAGTTTATAAGTCACTTTTTATGCTTAAGTTACTGTTGATATGTTAATTAATTAATCATAAAAGTATTTTTAATAATATATTAAGTAACTTATTATTATGTTCTATTAAGTGTTACGGAAGGACTAATAAATATATTTTAAATGATTTATAAGTAATTAACAATAGTTTAGTTAATATTAACACTTAAAAATTATTTCATTACAATGTATTAATAATTAAATAATAAGTACTTAGTTAATATTGAATTATAAATTGTAAACTACAACTAATAATTATAATATATTAAGTAATAATTAGTTAACAGTTTATAAGTCACTTGTTATGCTTAAGTTACTGTTGATATGCTAATTAATTAATCATAAAAGTAGTTTTAATAATATATTAAGTAACTTATTATTATGTTCTATTAAGTGTTACGGAAGGACTAATAAATATATTTTTAAAACTTTGTAAGTGTTTAGTATACACCTATAAATGTATAGTAAATCTTTAGTTAACTAAAAGTTGTTTGCTAACTGTTTGCTAACTGTTTATTAACTGTTTATAGCGGAAGGTTATTGTAAAGTGCTACCATTTGTTCTTGTTGAAATATGCTGCGTGTCTGTCTCCAGTCTGTGACCCGACCCGGAAAATGTGTGTGTGTGTGTGTGTGTGTGTGTGTGTGTGTGTGTGTGTGTGTGCCTGTGTGCGTGTGTGTGTGTGTGTGTGTCTGTGTGCGTGTGTGTGTGTGTGTGTGTGTGTGTAGGTGTGTGTGTGTGCGTGTGTGTGTGTGTGTGTGTGTGTGTGTGTGTGTGTGTCTGTGTGCGTGTGTGTTTGTGTGTGTGTGTGCGTGCATGTGTGAGTGTGTGCATGCATGAATGCGTGCAAGCGTGAATGCGTCTGTGCGTGCGTGTGTGTGTGTGTGTGTGTGTGTGTGTGTGTGCGTGCGCAGCATATCCTCATTGGAAATGCGTCATAAATGTGCGTAAGTTAAGAGTACGCATTTTCAGCACCCCCTTGCAGTGGTCCGAAATCACTGCGCACACAACCCTGAAGTTCGGCATTGTTCGGGCACAGGCAAGCAGCCTCCTCATTGGCTGGTTTGAACGTACAGGAGGCTACGCATTGAGCACAAGGCTGTTTCTAGCCAATTCCTTCGTAAAAGAAGCATTATGACTGTTGGATACATTAAAACACGACACGTGGTTACTGTATACTGTATTGAATCCATAGTCAGACAGTGGTGGTGGTGCCGGTGTGTTTGAAACTCTATGGTAGTCCCTGGTTCCTTGCCTGTTATTTTTTTACGGTTATTTTTTAAGGCTAAGCATTGCGGCCTGAAGGCATGAAACAACGTCTGCATTTCTACGCATTTTAATGCATATGGAAACAGTACGCATCATTTATAACGTGTATATGACACGCATACTGCCTGTTCTTTATTGCGTATGTTAAATCGTCTGCATTTCTACACATTTTAATGCATATAATTGCAGTACGCATTAATTATAACGTGTATATGACACGCATGCTGCCTCTTCTTTATTGCGTAAGGCAAATATACGCAATGCCTGTTCTGTATGATATTTAACACATTGCGTAAGAGCAACATACGTATACTTTATGACGTCTGTCTTCTGTATTGCGCATGTAGGCCTAATTATGTATGGATTGCAACGTCTTTATCATACGTATTGTCTGCGCTATTTAATAGGCCTACAAACACTGCGTACTGCAACTGCATGGATTATTGTTAAAGAGAAGCTGTGCAACTTTTTCATGGTCATAAAATAGCTTGGCAATCACTACATTGGTTGGCTGACCCGTTCTGATGAAAACGGTGACATTTCCAACCCCATCTGGTGGTTCCAGCCCGAAACAGCACTTGCAACTTTCCCCGTTGACGCCGCGCAGCATGTTTTGCTCATAGATTTGTATTAGATCTATGGTTTTGTTCTGGAGCCGAGAGCTACTGCTTTACGGCAGGTCGTAAAGGGCTCTAGCCAGGTAGCCTTACGGACACACCCCCTCGCTAGTGTCGACAGAGATGGTCGCTAAGCAGAGAGCTGTTAGCTTCTACAGTTTGTTGGAATAAATAATTGTTAGCGTGATGGCAGAACCAGAGAAAAAACCACTGTCGGAGGAGGCCAGGGAGAAGAAGAGAGCAAGAGACCGGGCGAGGCATTCCACATCGGTGAATATCGGACCGACGTTCACCGAATGGCGTGAGCTCTGAACAAGCCAAGGATTGAAAACGGATGCCGAAGTGGCTCTCTTTTTATTGCAATCGTAAGTACACATACTGTCCATATTTAGAACCAAAGCTTTTTATCATAGACATAGTAAATGCAGGGTCATTGAACCTTTTTGGTGATCGTTACATTTTCCAAGTCAAAACGTACACAACTATGTTTGGTTAGCAGCCATTGAGCTAACCACTTTTTCATCTGTGGAGTGCTAAGTGTTCAGCAAGTTAGCAGTGATGTCGGTGTAGAAGTCGAACTAATGTTAGTCATTTTCAATTACAATAATGTTGGATGCGGGTTCCAGGAGTTGAAAGTGTTTGCTGAAGGTAAACATCCTGTCATTTATTGTTCCTGCCTCCCGAAGTATAACCAAAACAAAACACCAATTCTCTGTCTCTGAAGCTGCTGGCTAATAGCACTAGTATTAGATGTCTGTTCGTGTTTCGTTCAGTGGGTATTGCTATACGAATTGTTTTTGAACTACAATTGTACAAACACAGTCTTCCTGCGCCAAGTAGTGGGTATTAGTGTTGTGAAATTACGATCGCTTCCAGACTGGTCTCTACAGGACTGTTATTACTAGTTCTACTCCTAGTGTGTGTGCCGGTGGTAGATGGACACTCCCAACTGAGATCGCTCCCGGACGTGTAGTCCCATGTGTTTCTATCACTCCCGGGCGTGTAGTGTGTGCGTGCTTATGCATTTTCTCTTGCGGCACTAGCACAAAATATGCCCCTGTTGCCTACGGCTGCCTCCAGAGCTGGTGTGTGTGTGTGTGTGTGTGTGTGTGTTTATAACGCGATTTGAGAACTTCTTAGTTGCGATATTGTGCTATATAAAACGTATTGTATTGTACTTGTTCTCATTGGATGATATTGACGAGCACTACATTTTGACTTTGTTGTTTACATCACAGCTTCAAGCGCGAGCCACAGCCAGTGACAGCATCTACTCCTCATAAACGAGTGGTGTTCAGCACAAGTGAGGAGTCAGACCGTGATAAGTACGTTTCTCACAGTATTTGATAAGTACTGGACACAGTAATGTGCTGGAGGTGCAAAACATAAATCTTCTGTCTTTTTTCTAATTTTGTTTTTTATGTGTTTTTTACAAGTGAGTCCTTATGAGCATGGTGTCCAGCCTCTTTCTGAAGAGATAGTGACAAGTGTTCTGGAATCTAGGTGAGTGTTTCAATTTGTTTTGCCTATGCACCTCAAATGCTAGAGTATCACCCCCACCCTTACTGTAGGCCTACTGGGTCGTTCATAAATGTATATCCATCCTTATTATGATTGCAGCATGCACTCCCTGACCCTTACTGCGGACGAAATAGAGCCAAGTGACTCACCCGATGAAGAAGAGGCTGGCAATGATTTCCGTAACACAACGTAAGTGTTGTATGTATTCTGTGTCTAAGTGCTGCAGTCTAAGTCTTGAATGTGTTTCTCATTTTCAATACTGACATTATTCCAACCTAAACTTTTGTTTGGTTTTATTTACAGTATTGACATCGATGATGGTTTGGCGGACTCGGGTCAGTTGGATTTGGAAGACGGGGACGGATCAGATGAGGACTTTGTTCCTTCTATTCATCTAAGGTATGTTCCTCCGTAATTATTTGGAGAAGTAATGACCAATTTTCCACCTGGACACAGTAATGACTTAGGAAGATGAATCTTACTAATATGCATGTTGCTATTTTGTTACAGAGTGGTCAGTGACAAAACTCAAGGCCTTTTGGAACTTACTTTAGAAGAAACGGTTTTTGATTTTGATATTGCAACCCCGGCTGAGAGTGAGTCGGAACCTCCACCTGACTATTCTAAAGTGATGACTGAAGAGGACCTGGTTGGCAAAGCTGCCCACATTTCTTATGATGAAAACCTGCTCCACCTTGCTCACCATTTAAACCTGCCAATTACAAGGTGCAGACATATAGACCTGTTGTCGCAGGTTGCTTGTCCAGCTGTACCACCTTTTGAGGTGAACCTGAAGCCCCGTGGAACTGGAGTTGCTTTGGAATGGGTAAGTGACTTTCAGCATGTAACTATATCATTTGCATTGAAAACCTTTACTTTCTGGCAGCCCCTGGGTTTTGCCTCCATCCCTGTCTTTTCATCACTATGAATGGGCCCATTGTACATTGCCAATTTTCTACATGCTATTGGGCTTTTGGTTCAATGTTCTATATGTTTTTTGTGATTCTCAGGTGTGCTCATTTGGACACAGCCTGTGGAGGTGGAATTCACAGCCACTGCTGAAGTTCGGGATGCAGGGTGGGGACTTCATGCTGTCTTCAAACATCCTTCTATCTGGCAACAACTATAGAAAGATAGCGCTGCTTTTCAAGTTCTTGCGCATGGGAATGGTTGCTGAATCCACATTCTTCAGAATCCAAGACGCTTATTGCATTGAGCCAGTTCAGGAGTACTGGGAGCAGATCCGGTCTGAAGTGATAGAGCGCCTGCGCGACAAGGACCATGTTGTTGTCTTGGGTGAGGAATTGATTTGTTTCTGTCAGCATTCTCCACATCACCTATTGTATAATTCAAATAGTTATAGTTTTAAATCTATCCTAATGTGCTACATTGTTCTTCTGTACTTTTTGAGGTGATGGTCGTATGGACTCTCCTGGTAAGTTCACTATACATATGTAAATATTGGAATATACTTTATGAATAATTCTAACATATGTATAATGGTTCATAGACTGACAACTGTGCTTAACCTTATACTTCAGGTCACTGTGCTCAGTTTTGCACATACACTACCATCGAGCAGGATTCCAGGGATATTGTTCACATCGTGTCTGTGGACAAAAGAGAGACCAGACGCAACTCTGTGATTATGGAGAAAGAGTGTTTTGTGCAGACCATGGATTCTCTCCTCTCCGACCTCAAGGTCAAGGAAGTGGTTACAGATGCGCATCCTCAAATTTCTGCATTGATGAGTGAGTTTACCTTGTGCTGAGACATGTTCTTGTTACTCTGTGCTGTTATATATTTCAGTAATCTTATCTTAGTTGTTTATTATCATTGACTGTGCTCATTGTGTTGATTAATCAAGATCCGCAACGTGGGAAGTACAAAGAATGGCACATCCAACATTCACTGGACATCTGGCATGCAGCTAAAAGTCTCTGCAAAAAGCTTCATCGGATAACCAAGGATGGAACACTGAACGGGCCTACCGGGCCCAGGCCCAGGGGCCCAAGAGCCCGGGGGGCCTTGGGGGGCCCTGAGGCCCAGGCCTCCGCGCAGAAATTTTGAATAACCTACTGCTACTGGTCCCCAGAAGTCATGGAACACTGGTTATGTTATGTAATATGAGTCAATAAAGCCCTTATGCCATATGCCACATGCTTTGTCATTCATTTATGACGGAGGAGATCAAATAGTATAGTGCGTCATAGGGCCCTGAACCCTCTTTCATGGCCCTTGAATAATGTTACATGAGGCCCTGACACATGGGATATTTACTTATCTATTTGAAGGGGCCCCTTTAATGGTGTATAGGCAATGTTATGTAGGGCCAGGGGATCCGAATAATGTCGTTGCAGGGCCCGACAAATGGCTTGCATTTGCTGAACCGGTACCTGGTATCTGACAGGGCCCCTGTAGACCTATTGGCTTATATTATGAGGGGCCCTGGGGATAAGAATGGGCCCCTGAAACATATGTTGGCCGAACCGGTACCTGGTATCTGACAGGGCCCCTATATTGGCTTATATTAGAGGGGGCCCTGGGGATAAGAATGGGCCCCTGAAACATATGTTGGCCAAACCGGTACCTGGTATCTGACAGGGCCCCTACATTGGCTTATATTATGAGGGGCCCTGGGTGTAAGAATGGGCCCCTGAAACATACAGTATCTTGGCCGACAAATGGCTTGCATTTGCTGAACCGGTACCTGGTATCTGACAGGGCCCCTACATTGGCTTATATTATGAGGGGCCCTGGGTGTAAGAATGGGCCCCTGAAACATAGGTTGGCTGAACCGGAACCTGGTATCTGGCAGGGCCCCTATATTGTCTTATATTATGAGGGGCCCTGGGTGTAAGAATGGGCCCCTGAAACATAGGTTGGCTGAACCGGAACCTGGTATCTGGCAGGGCCCCTATATTGTCTTATATTATGAGGGGCCCTGGGGATCAGAATGGGCCCCTGAATAATGTCATTGCAGGGCCCCTGAATCATTGGTTATATAATTATTACATACTTGCATATTTTGTATGGCAATGGTTTTGAAACATAATAAACAGCCCTGTCTGATCAACAAGTAGGCCTAATTGAGTCATCATGTGTGTGCCAGGCCAGCTAATTTTTTTATTCTTCATATTCGCTGTGATCATCCCCTCATTTACAGTTTTTTTCAATCGCTAACAAGCGCTTACCCATACTTTGGATACTTTTTCTAAACTCTTAACACAGACAACCACCAACCAAGCGCAATTGGCCAAACATTTAATTTTCTTCTCAAAAGCACACACTGTTAAATATACACAAAGTACTCATTTCAAAATAGATCACATCTTTTTCTGTACACACTCACTTTACCAAAACACTAGATATATGGCTCAAAATGAAATACATCTGTCAAAAAATAACACATGTTGTCATTTCACAAGGTACATTGAGTCAATCAAATAACACAAGACTTCAAAACACTGGCTATTGAGAACATTACAAAAGTTGCATAGACTTTTATGTTTCAGTTTTACATGTAGCCTATTGCATGAATTTAAATTATGCAATTCACTGCTTGCACTAAATTTCCAAATGCAACAGGACTGTGACCTCATATGTTGTTGACATTCAAGATGATTCCAGTAAGACACATTTTTTTACTCTTGACTACAGGAGGTACAGTACATCTACTGTTTATAGTATGATAGAACATATAAAATTCCAATATTACTTACAGAAAGTGAACAAAATATCATGAAACAAATACACATTACAGTAAAGCACAAACAAGACGGTTGCCTAGGGTGCCAAATGTCTTGGGAGGATAAAGCCTGAAAGTCCCAAAGAATTAGAACATTACTGTGAGACATTAAAAAACATCAAAACATTACAGTAAACCTTACACTGACAATGCTGTCAATGGTATTCATAGCCACTCAGTATATGTAGGACAGTAGATCTTGGATACAATTGAAGATACTGTGTTTACAGATGCTAATTTTGAAAATCCACAAAAGGAATGGGGGTGCTTCCCAAGGGCAAATGGACTAGAACCGGCCCTGAAATTACTGAATCTATAATACCTTGCCATGTTTACTGTATTTACTGTCATTTATACCAATCTCGGCAGATGTGTTATAGAGTGATAAATACAATTTCTAAACATGATACGGTAATTTTACATCAACATGAATTACATAAAGATTTTGTTAGGCCTATAGACATTCTTCTCATAAACAAACAGTTCTTTCCAACTGTTGCAAAAGCATTTTCATTCTGTGATTTTGAGACCGATTCTTTTACTGTAAAAACTGTTGTCAAAAACTCAATAAAAGCAAACATACAGTTTTTTTCAATTGCTAACAAGCACTTACCCATACTATGGATACTTTTTCTAAACTCTTAGCACAGACTACTACCTACCGAACACAATCTGCCAAACAGTTAATTTTGTTCTCAAAAGCACACACTGTTAAATATACACAAAGTACTCATTTCAAAATAGAAAACATTGTTTTCTGTACACACTCACTTTACCAAAACACTAGAAACATGGCTCAAAATTAAATACGTCTGTCAAACAATAACACTTGTTTTCATTTCACAAGGTACATTGAGTCAATCAAATTACACAAGACTTCAAAACACTGGCTATTGTCAACATTACAGAAGCTGCATAGACTTTTACGTTTCAGTTTTACAGGTAGCCTATTGCATGCATTCAAATCATGCAATTCACTGTTTGCACTAAATTTCCAAAGGCAACAGGACTCTGACCTCATGTGTTATTCAATTTGATTCCGGTACAAAGCATTTTTTACTGTTGACTACAGGAGGTACAGTAGAAAAACTGTTTATATATGATAGAACATACAACGTTTTGCAATGTTACTTACAGTGAACAAAATATAATGAAACAAATACATATAAAAGCACAAACAAGACGGTTGCCTAGGGCACCAAATGTCTTGGGAGGATAAAGCCTGAAAGTCCCACAGAATTAGAATGTCACACAAAATACATAAAACATTACAGTAAACCTTACACTGACAATGCTGTCAATGGTATTCATGGCCACTCAGTATATGCAGGTACCACAGTAAATCTTAGATCAAATTGAAGACACTATGTTTACAGATGTGAATTTTGAAAATCCACAAAAGGAACGGGGTGCTTCCCAAGGGCAAATGGACTAGAACTGGCCCTGGAATTATTGGATCTATAATACCTTTTCATGTATTTCCAAATCATGACTTCATGGACAGCATTGACTTCAGACGTTACCTGTATTTACCATAATTTATACCAATTAAGGCAGATGTGTTGACAGAGTGATATATACAATTTCTAAACATGATGAATTATGAAGATTTTGTTAGGCCTATAGACATTTTTCTCATAAACAAACAGTTCTTTCCAACTGTTACAAAAGCATTTTCATTCTGTGATTGTGAGACAACTTTTTACTGTAAAAATTGTCAACAGAACCGAACAACTAAAATTGGAGGTTTTCTTCTACTTTTATCAATAATCTGTTTACTGTACTCTTGCTAATGTCACGCAAAGGCATATGTACTGAAATAAGGATTTGGATGTTGTATTTCCAGTTTTGACACACTGTGTGAAAGCATTTGAAAATAAGCCATAAAAGAAACATTGTTTTGTAGCTGTGGTTATCCTGTGTGTAAAGGAAATGTTAGCATTTTAGAAATGCATTCACTGACTGCTAATTGTGTGAAAAAGGCATGTAATGTGTCAACTGCATGGCCATGGAAAGCCCTTGGTGTGTTAACTGCGCTAAGAGTTTTGCAAATGTCGCTGAAGATTGGACAAAAGCTTATTAGCAATTGAAAAAAACTGTAATTGGAGGGTTTTCTTCCACTTTTATCAATAATCTGTTTACCATACTCTTGCTAGTGTCATGCAAATGCCTTTTTACTGAAGTAAGGATTTGGATGTTGTATTTCCAGTTTTGACACACTGTGTGAAAGCATTTGAAAATAAGCCATAAAAGATACATTGTTTTGTTGCTGTGGTTATCCTGTATGTAAAGGAAATTTTTTAATTTTAGAAATGCATTCATTGACTGCTAATTGTGTGAAAAAGGCATATAACGTGTCAACTGCATGGCAATGGAAAGCCCTTGGTGTGTTAACTGTATTAAGAGTTTTGCAAATGTCGCTGAAGATTTGACAAAAGCTTGTTAGCAATTGAAAAAAACTGTAAGCAAATACAACATCAGAACAATCATAAGAAAACGGCTTTACATGCAAAGCAACTCACCTTATGGTCCTGGTTCTTCATGAGAAGCTCCTGTAGTCTGAGCAGCCCTTCTTTCTGTAATGGTTAACAAACAATATGTTTTTTGACATGTTTTACATGACTATGGCAGCAGAATGGACAACAGATTGTGGGAAAATGTTAAATCTTACTCTGTATAGGTTTATGCGACGTTCCTTGACCTGGGCGCTGAGAAACCAGCTGCCCTCTCGAGTCCCGTTTCCGCCACACCACAGAAGATTCGCCGGACTTCTTCCTCTTCGTCTACAGGCAATTTAAATAAATAAAAACACACAAAACGTGTATTACAACAAAGCCAATGGGAAATGTGGTCTTTCATAGGGTCCTATTAATATGAATAGAATTGTATTTACTCTCAATGGTTGGTCTATATCAGACCGCTGTCAATGGCAACAAGACTTTCCACTGCTAAAGCGACTTTTCAACAAGACTAATTAATCAGCTGCTGTGATAGACAACACCTGTTGTCTAGGCTACCTGTTGCCTATCGGTGTTCCACAACGGCACTGTTTTGTTTTGCGCGGCAACAATCTTTTGACATGAAAAATTATAATAAACGTAACATTAAATAAAGAAATGTCACCGCCATGTGTGTGCATAATTTCAGTATATCCATATAATAAGCGGTTTAACGTTCAGCGAGTCGGTCGCTTTGTGGAATAGCAGCACTTCAGAGAGAATCGACCCTGTCTGTCGTGCTGCTATTCCACGGTAGCGACCTTCTCGCCGAACGCTAACCCTTACTTAATCCCCCCCTACTTACAGGTTGTTTGGTGGTGTCGCCTTCTGGATCCAAGTCCTCTGTAAGCTGTTTCGCTTTATCCATCAGCTCGTCAAGAGACATGATGTATGACGGAGAAAGATGTCCTGGAGAGAGAATGAAATGAAGTCAAAAAGAGGGCTGTGAAAAAGTGCCTTTTGGTCTTGGACCCGTCGAGTTTTTCCACCTACTCTAAAACAGAAAGACCAAAGGGAAGGGGTGATAGAGAGCGAGAGAGCAAGAGGCAGAGAGAGACAGAGAGATTACAAATACATAGAAATCACTGGTTTAAGTAAATAAATTGCAATAGTGTGGGAAATGTTTACTGAGTTGCACGTCAAAATCAACACCACAGGACCATGCCTGTCGCAATTGTTGTTGCTAACCAGTTAGCAGCTAGTGAGGAAATTTAACTGCAACCAGCATAGCTACCTTTGATGTCAAGGCGAAGAGTATAAGAAAACAAGTTTAATTGTGTAATCCAAGTTACTCGCGCCATCGTCAATGGTGTTAGAACTAGGCAAAATGCGCAACATCAACAAAACCGCGCAACCGAAAGAATGCATCAAATAAAACAAAGGTGTGGTTCGTGTCATTTCAGATGTCTGCAAACCATGACTTACCTCCTCCACACTGTTTTTCTCTTAGTTCTAGCTGTTCGTCTTCTCCAGCAGTCCTCGGTCGTCCGTTTTGAAACTGAAGACTTGTAGGTAGACAGAACATAGAGCTCGAAAGTCCCGCCCCTTAGTTCCGCGTTTCACGGGACCTAAGCTGACCATCTAACAACATGGTAGAGAGTAAATATCTTCTGATCTCAGTCATGATATGCGCTGGGCTACAAATATGCTGTTTAAGAGGCTAGATAAAGATTATTCATGCAGAAGTATCAATGTTTTGTTCCGAGGCCGTCGGCATGAAAAATGTGAAGAAACACAGCTTTCTAAAAAGTTTGGGGGTTCGTACGAAAAATTAAGCAAAAATATCAGAAACAACATATATGGACCTCGTGGCACAACTCGAAGGGGATCGAAATATCACTTCAATACCGCCATTGGATTACATGCTACGATTTTCGGCTAAAAACGCTGTTGAGGTCCCATGAAATCGGGGGAAATGACGTCACTTTCGAGCTCTATTAAGTACAAGGGCCCTGAGATTTGTAACGCCCCCTTGGATCACAACTTCCGGTTTGTAGGGGGGCAGGCACATAGACATAGATAATGGGCAGGCAGAACAAGTCATTTGTGGGCAGGCAGAACAAGTCCTTTTCCACTGCTTTCCTGAAACATGACGTCAAAGCTGTTGCTTCAGAGACGGTTTAGATCGCTTAGGCCTAAACAGGTTCTTTTTTATTGATAGGCTAAATAATTAGACTATGGTTTCTCATAACATGCACGTGAATAAGTGTAAAAACCAAACAGCCATCATGCTGTGTTTTCAAAAGAGAACTTCATGGAGAATTAGGTTAATAGTTATATATCATAACATTGGCATGGTTTCGTATTCATGGAGGGAGCATTTTGAACAACAACATGCTGGTAAAATACAATAAATGAAACAGATAGGCATCAAACACTTTATTTGATAAAACAGGTGGTTGAACACTGCTTCATATAACCATATGAAGAGGGGGAAATTCATGTAACAATCATCACAGATTGTCCATTCGGAACAGGAAACATGAATAAAATACAAAAAACACATCTGACACAGGGGAATGTATCCTAACCAAGGACTGTGAAACATACCTTGATAAACTATGAACCAAGAGAAAGACGATATGTAATAAAAGTGCAACCAAAGCAACACATTTCTAAACCTATGTACCAGGAGCTGTGGAGAAGTTGGCCGAATTGAACAATAACTAATACAAGGTACATTAGGCCTATTACAAGCATACACATGTACAAATCAAACACAATGCCACCAGGGGTTAAGGTCCACCTTAACCCTCTGGGGGCATTGTGTTTGCATTGTGGGCATAAATAAACGTAGACTTATTTTATTAATCCCAAACAAAGTACAGTACAGTATACATCGGGTGATGATGACGGGGGAAAGAAATCCCTATCGCTCCACATTATAACAAGTTACAACATCAAGAAGACGTAGGTCTAAAAACTCATATATTTGCACAAGCCAATTAGAGACGTACATTGCAATGTGATCGGGGGGGTGGGGGTGGGGGTAGCAATCAGAGTCAATCAGTCGGCGTTGAAGGTTGGAGGAGGGGGGGTTGGTTGTAGCAATCAGATTCAAGGGCTATGTCTCAAATGGCGCACTTTTGTCAGTGCACTGACAGTCAGTGCATAGTGCACACAGTGCACTGAGGTCTTTAGTGCATAGTGTCGAGGAAAAATGTGAGCACTTTGCACTGTGCCCTCGCTGGAAGTGACGGCTGAGCATGCCATTAGCTTGCCAAAATATGAGTTGGCTACTGTTTACAATGTGCAGCGTCTGGTGCTTGTATTTTCATGTCCTTCACCCCAAAGGACAACAATCACACATACAATACTTTGGTTGGCATGTAAAGGTTGGTGTCCCATCAATATTACTTACAGAATTAGGAGACTGTTGACCAAACTCCTCTACTGAACTGAATGCCACATTTCCTCCCTGTCATTGTCAACATGGCCGCCGTTTAGTGCGTGCAGTGTCCATCATTCAAGTACTGCATTTTCCCGCTATTGTTAGGGGATCATCTTGGCACTTTCAGTGCACTGGCTCAACTGAAATTTTCAGCGTGAGTGCCCTAGGCACTGAAAAACAGTGCCCGAAGTGCACAAGTGCGGCATTTGAGACACGGCCAATCAGTCGGCGTTGAAGGTTGGGGGAGGGGTGGGACCTGGGGTCTACTTCATCCACTGTGAGCTTGGCCTCAGCCGCCGTGGAATTCAAGTGTGTTTGGCCCATATCTCTCTCTCTCTCTCTCTCTCTCTCTCTCTCTCTCAGCAGAAAACGTAGCTAGAGATGTTGGAGATTGTGATCGCATCTCCAGATCCCACACGTCCACTCCGCTGCCATAACACTGCAATAAATGAACAGAACTGTGTCAATATGGTCGCCACTCTTTTTTTCATTACCTTGTTAATAACAGGACAAAGTGTGCTCTGAATGAAGTTCATCATTGGGCAATGTTATGATCATTTGAAACAGGCAACAAGATACAGTGGTGCTCATATGTTTACTAGAGGTGCTTAACTCGAATCTTTGAGGCGTCCGGATTGATTGGATCATTCCAAGCAGGGTATCCGGATTAGACGGATCACTCGGATCACACGGATCACTTATTTAAAATAAATAAAAATAAATAATAATAATGTATTTTTTAAAACGTTTCTGCCGTTAAGTAGCTATGCGCCTCGCCTTTGTTGTTCCATTTATCAATTCACGTTGATAAATCAAAGAGTAAGACAGTTTGATCAACAAAACTCACTTTATGAATGTCACAGTTCCTAAACTCATGCTGAGATCCGACCCACCTGGGTCTCCTCACGAAACATGCACCCACAACTCGAACAGCCTTTGGCAGCAGTGAAACGGCATGTTCCTTATTTTGCAATAAATAATGTGTGTGTTTGTATTTAAGAAGACTAAAAGTCAAATATTAGGGAGCAGAAGTCTCGTTGAGCAGGGACAGTCAGGAGGCGAGCAGCAGATGACCACTCGCTTCCGCTGCCGAGTTGCCTTGCGACTCGCACACTCGTGGCAAAAACGAAACTTAAGCGTTGATCCGATCCGTAGGGGATTCGCTGCTACCAACAACTCATTCAGGATTCGTCTCACCGTGTCGCCGAGGGCGCCGCTGCTGAGTGACTCGGACGAGGGGAGTGACAGCAGTGGCTTTAAAGACTGTACGCTGTAACGCAGTATGTGATAGTAGAGTCACATCTGTAGACTATAATTTCCCTAAGAGTAGCCTACAGACTGAGATGTTAAAGCGTTGGCAGAGCACTGTTAACATTAAGAAATGTAGACCTCAACAGAGTCAGAAGCACACACATAGGGAGTGGGGATCCGCTACTCAATTGGCCACAACAGGCTGGACGGATCAAACAGGCTCGATGAATGACGAGGCGGGAGTTGGTTCAGTTTTACTCAGTGAGTGTTCGTGACTGAACAGCATACTAGGGAGATTAGAGAATATCTGTTGTAGTCAACTAAAGAGGATATATTCCGGTTTCACAATTTCTCGCGCTGTAACTGCCATTTTGTAATGAAATGCCGTCTGATTCGCCTTTGGCGGATCAATGCACGACGGTCTGTTCGGATGAGGTCTTGATCCGGCTCTCCAACCGGATCCTCCGGGTTCAGATCAGCGCTAATGTTTACATGTACCCCAGCAGAATATACGCTTTCTTGGCAATTTCTCACAAAATATGAAGGATTGCACAAAACTTTTTTTTTCACTCATTGCTAGTGACTGGCTTAAGATATGTATTATCAATCTTCTATGTTTACTCTTTCAAAAGCATGATCACAACCCAAACTACCCAAATGACCCTGTTCAAAAGTTTACATACCCTAGTTTCTGATGCTGAATATGGCCCTGTTTAACGTCAGGGACCGCTCTAAATTGTTTGTGGTAGTTGTGGATAAGGCTCTTAATGTTCTCAGATGACAAAACAGCACATTCTTCCTGGCAGAATGGTTGTTTCCTATAATAATTTTGGGAACCTCATATTTGAAGTTTCCCCTGAATGGCTCAATGATGTTGAGATCAGGAGAGTGAAACAGTCGCTCAAAAACTTCATTTTATTCTTTGTGAAGCTAACGGGTTGATTTGGCTTTCTGTGTTGAAATATTGACGGACAATAATAATTACAACAGTGAAAGGTTGTGAGATGTGAAATGTGTTTCATGTTATTAAGTTTTACATTTTTTGTATGTCTGCATTTTAGAGTCACTTGAGATGTTTGTCTGCGTCAACTAGCCTACAAGTCTGCCTTAAACGACCGCGTAAGCACCCTTTGTCCCTATAAGCTGTAGGTGTGAATTCTTACTTTGGAGGCAGACAGCTGTCTTTACAAGTGATGGGCAATCATGCATACCTGTACTGCTAAACTACCCGGTAGTTAGGACATATCCCCGCTTTTGTTACTATCTCACCCTTCCCCTAGTCTAGTAGAGCAGGGGTGAGGAACCTTTTTCATTCGAAGGGCCACTTCATATTCCTCCAAGAGCCATAAAAGTCCTCCAAGGGCCTTACTGTGAACACAAACCAGGATTCCCCCTGCCTATATTGAAGGCAAACACCTTTAAAACAGACCCCACCTTCCCTAGGTCCCCTGGATGTAACCTAATTGTATTTATGTAATTTCTAAGATTTTAGAAAATATTTAATATTTTATGTGAAGCTGCATAACATTAAACTTATGTCGGGGGCCGGACAAGATGGCCTCAAGGTGTTCCCCACCCCTGCCCTAGAGCGTAATCTGACGTTTTCTAGTTTGGGTTTGTGTGATTGTGTCCAAGTCAGCTAGCGTGCTAGATCGTTTTTACTACACATATCAGGCTTTCCCCCAGCGCTTTCTTATCAAGGCGGCCGCCTTGACTAAACCCCACCCCCGCCTTGGCTACGTTCCCTAAAAAAAAAAAAAAAAAAAAAAAAAGGGCCCGGGGGAAAAAAAAAAAAAAAAAAACTTGTAAAAAAAAAAAAAGTTGTAATGCATGTTCAAGCGCAGGCACTAGGACAACATCGGTTGGACTAAATTGTGACACCTAGTGGTCGGATTTATTACTACGCCATGTGTGTCCATCCTCGAGGCCATATTTTGAAACAATTTTAATTTTCAATTCAATGGTTCAGCGAGAGATTCCAGACGTTGCCATATCGTCGGTGGAATAACTGAGAAGGTAAGTTGTAATTGCAGCTGCTCATCTAAACGCTGTATTTACACTGTTATTGTGAATTTTAATTATATTATATATATATAATTAAATAGGCAAATAAATCAAGGTTGTAGGCTGTCTTCGGTTTGGGACCGTTATTTATGTAGGTCCACCCAGTGACAGTATTTTACCCATCCTGAAGAGAAGGCCAACATTGTACACCGAAGGCGAAGGAAGACAGGGAATGTAGGCCTAACGCAACTGATTTCGTTGTGGATGGAAGAGGTAGCCATTATAGATTAGCCAATTTAGTCGGCATGTTATGAGGAAGGGCCATGCATTTTCCTCCTCAACGAAAGGTGTGGTTAGACTAATCTAAAACATGTGGCCTATATACGATGTCAAAGACATGCATTATCCGCCAAATTCCTCTGATGGGCCATGAATTAATTAATGAAAAACTATCAGTCCCCGTGATGGCATGAATGACGATATTCGCCGCTTCCTTTCTTGCATGCAGTCAATGGCGGGGAAACAACCCAAAATATCGGGCTTCTTTCAGCCGAGGAGTCGCTCGACTTCACCGAGGCCTACACTATCTGACAGTGCTGTGTCACCACCTCAGCCCCAGCCCCAGCCCCAGCCCCAGCCCCAAACATCCAAGCACCGGGCTAGTGGGTGGAACCCGGAGTGGGCTGTGGACAGCAAATATTCCGGTTGGCTATACCACACTGAACATGGTAGGCTACTGGTATTGATTTCGTTCGATAGAAAGTAGGTTATTTGACGTAAAAGTTAAACAATGGAGTTAAAAATATTGTGTTCTGCAGGGATGTTTTGCAGATTGTGCCGGGCAAATCGGCAGCGAGCTACACGGGGTGCATCGGAGCGCTCGTTTATAGAGGTGCCCTGCACCAATTACAGGAGGGACGCGCTGGACCAGCATATGAGCACCGAGTCGATGTACGTCTTTCTGAAAACAATGAGTGACTTGATATAAATAAAAACATGATTAATAAATACTAATAATAATTATTATTATTTTAGCCCTGTCCATAAGTGAAGCATTCCACCCCATTTTAAACAAAATGTAACAAAAAGTGCAGTGCAGGTTGTTTACATTAACGAAAAAGAGAAACCAAATGGAGTGCAAAATTGACTGGCTACCTATGACTACCTATGGCACATTTTGCAAGTCTTGTCCTTGCAGGCCTGCAAGGACAAGACTTGCAAAATGTGCCATAGGTAGTCATAGGTAGCCAGTCAATTTTGCACTCCATTTGGTTTCTCTTTTTCGTTAATGTAAACAACCTGCACTGCACTTTTTGTTACATTTTTCTTTTCAGCTTCTGTAAATAGTTTTGATATGGCAGGTCAATAAATACATATTTTCCAGTTCTACACAGCTTTGTTATTATTCAAACCCACCCCCCCCCCCCCCAAACCCCCCCCCCCCCCCCCCCCAAACCCCCGAAACAGTATTCGTGCCGTGCGTGACATCAAACCCCGCCAACACCTCCCCCCGCGTGACATCGCGAGTGGCGCCGCCCAACCAACCCCCCCCCCCCCCCCCCGCCACGCCGCCCCCAGGGACAGACTCGAAGCCTCACCACCTTGACTAACCAATTTTCTGGGGGAAACACTGCATATTCATGCTATAAGTTAGCTCAATAGCAAAGGCAAAATGTTAACAGCCAACAATGCATGTATGTGACTGAGTTATGATAGCGTATATACTGTACTGCTTGTGTGCAGGTTCCAGGGGGGATCTAGCCAGGACAGATTATTTTCAATGTACAAAGCCATATTCATGAGATTCCATGATGACGTTGTTGGAGGACAGAAAATATGGCACTGGTATGCAGATGGCGTGGCATTGATATGTCTGCCCGTGTCCAGTTCTCACACGTCCAAAGCAAATTATTCCACGACACTGCAATATAATAAATAAAATAAACAGAACTGTGTGTCAATATAGTTTCCACTCTTTTCTTCACTACCTTGTTACAACAGTCCCCAAAGTGTGCTTTGAGTGAAGCTCATCATCCAGAGGGACGCTCTGAGTGAAGCTCATCATTGGGGAATGTTATACAGTATATGACCACTTGAAACAGGCAACAAGATCAGATTCATGATAACTGGCATAGGCTGCCTGGTGGGTTAATTTCAAAACTTTCAATAAGCCTGATTACCTACAAACTAGGTCATTTGTCTTACTGTAAATGTAACTTTGATGGCATACTTCTGTCTATTTACTATACTGAAGCATCAGCCGACTTTAAGGCTTAAGCTTAATGAGTATGACACAACAATTACAAAATAATAATTACAATAATTATGAGTGCATGCATGGGGGAGGAGTAGTCCTCTACCTGTGTGAACTCAGCTGGTAATTGCTGCCAGAACCACCGCCACGGACCGTGAGAGCACAGAAAGTTCTGCTATCCCAACACCAACATCTGAGAGAATAAAGCGAATATAAGCATAACGCATAAGCATTTATTTCAGTGGTACTGCAATAAAATTAAATAAAAACTTCGCTGTACTAAGAGAGAAAGCCTTGATGAAGGTTACTGTGGACAAGGTATTGATAAGAATAATTGTATGATCACAAACAGAAGACCAGGTAACCATAAAAAGATTCAGTGAGATACATATTGATAACGGGTAGTAGAAATTGTCTTTAACTCCAGTTAGGTTTCTTTCCAAGTCAGCTTATGTGCTAGCTCGATTCTAAACACACCCTGCCATACAGCTCAATAGAAGCAAAGCCAAATTGTTAACAGCCAACAATGCGTATGTGACTGCATTATGATAGTACTGTACTGTATGTGTGCAGGTTCCAGGGGGTCTACATATTTTGAAGCAACATGCATAAATGATAGACTTACTCGCAGGAGTAGCTCTATCTTCTTCCTCTTCTTTTTCTTCTTCCCTGACCAGAGAAACAGTATGTCCTTTGTATTTCGCTAATAAAGTCCACATACCATCCAAGGAGCACGTAGCTTGGTCCACAGTCAGATACACACAAACAAACGCACACTCAACAAACTTTTTTTAAAAAAATAATTCTAACCAACGCCAACGCTATTATATCACTTCCGGGTCAAACTTTACCGGATAAGCCAAATAGCCAAGGTAACTGATGCCACCTAGTGGATATAGAAAGTCAACTCTGAAACACAAATGCTTTACTATAGAATATTCTAGATATTACTTCTTGATCGGTTCGTGTAACGCCGCATTATGTAATAACGGTTGCAATATGTAATAATGTAACAAATTATTACATAATGCGGTGACAATTGCCGCATTGTGTAATAATTTACGCATTTCGTAATACATTTCTTGAACGCATTTCGTAATAACTTTTTTCTCATCTTGTAATAAATTATTACAAAATGCGAAATTTATTACGGAATGCGGCCGCAACTTTTTTTTTTTTATGGAAATGTAATAACATGGTGCATTATGTAATAAACTATATGGATATGTATTTTCTGCACTTGGATTCACTAGGCACAACACACACATAGTCTCAGTGACATGGTAGTCACTGCTCTCTCTCTCTCTCATTCTTCTCAGTTCTCAAACTGCTCGAGAGTCGCGAATGATGCGGTTAAAACCGTTAAGAAATCATTTCACAACGTGTTGCGTGCAACGAGGCCAGCGAATGTCTCGCACTTTCTGCTACATTACACCAATTTACAGCGACATTAAATATGTGGCGAGAGAGAGAGAGAGAGAGAGAGAGAGAGAGAGAGAGAGAGAGAGAGAGAGAGAGAGAGAGAGAGAGAGCCCATATTGATCTTAAGCCCCATCTTGGCTCTTTGGAAATATTATTACCATTACAAAGGCTATTTTAATATTTTCCCCCAAACAACATGAATCAAACCCCAGGAAAAGACCAACCATTATAAGTGACTCGTGGGGAGCTGTCCATGCTGGTGGTGCTTAATTTTTCCCGATATTTGCCCGTGGAGTAGTGAGTCTTTCATGTCTGCCTACATGACCTGGCTTTTTGCTTTTTAGCACCCGAGAAAAATGCCACTCTTGTTAAAAATTACATAGGTATGCTTACGTCCTATTCAATTCAATTTCAGTCCACTGTTCAGTAGGCCTATTAGGCTGCAATCAAATTCAATAGCCTATGCTCATCCACATGCACGCGAAAAACAATAACCCAAGCGGCGGGACTAATTCGATTATATTCCTTCCAAAAATGTCCGAACGTCACAAAAATCAGTTATTTGCATTGTCTGTAATTATACCAAACAAAAGGGTATCAATAGAAGAAATCAAGTCTTCAGTTTCGATAATCCACGTTACAAATCCTCAACAACAGCAAGCCATTCCTTCTCTGCTATGAGGCAGGCGACGGAACAAGTGCAGACAGTAGGCTATATGACCACGTTGATGCTGCACGGCTTGAAAGGATTCTGTCTAAATTAAATATCTTGGATAGCCTATATAGACCTAGGCCTAACTAGATTTGTTGCAATACAGATTCATTTTCTATAGCAAGAAGTGTTCCGTTGGACTGACGAAACCGAACACGATCAAGTTTGCAACTTCTTTCCCTCATGCGCTGTCCGTCAGCACCACCTGTCATTGGACGTCCGATTAGCTTTCATTACGTGCTGAGGGAAAAACTCTCGCCATTAGGCCTATGTGCTGTTGCACTGTTGTGAGGGATATCACCAAATAATTTAGATAAAAGTCAGACCATTATTTTGGCAATGCAAGGCACACAGGTGGCTGGAAGCTCAAGCAGTCTTCAGTCTGTTCATTTAAGTTTGTTG
This sequence comes from Engraulis encrasicolus, assembly GCF_034702125.1. NCBI lineage: Eukaryota > Metazoa > Chordata > Actinopteri > Clupeiformes > Engraulidae > Engraulis > Engraulis encrasicolus. The sequence goes on from NW_026945775.1 coordinate 346,735, forward strand.
GGTGCTCTTGGATATCGGGTATCAGTTCATGTAGAGAGGAGAGTTCATCCAGGCACTCCAAAATAAGGTGTCCAAACGGGAAGTTACATTAAAAAGCCTTAAATGGTACTGGGCTGGGGTTACATTAAAAAGCCGACATGTTTCGACCTCACCAGGGGTAGATTTCTCAAAGGCGAAGTAGCTAGTCGGTTAGCAACTTTGCAGAGTAGATACTATAAAAGTTGCTAACTCCTGTGTCTCGAACGTTAGCACACAAAGTAACTACTGCTTGGAGTAATGTGCACTCTGAAGTAGTGGTGACTTTGAAAGTGAGGCGCCTCCTATCCGTATCTCGACAATGAAGTTGAAGTACAGCTGGAGTAGATCCATTGAGTCCAGACATCACCTCTGCCACCCCAAGTAACACACAGCGCTAGTCTACTTCAGAGTGTGACTCCACCCATTAGCTAAACTTGTAGTACATATTTGACCACAAATGTGTCAATATCTTTTAATCCTGTGGTGCAAAAGCGATGAAAATCAATCGACATGCACACAAAGTGATGATACAGCTGCGAGAGTGTTCAGAACACAAATTCACGTCATGTCATTTGTTCGTGAAAAAAAAACGTCATGTCCTTGGAATCTGATGAATCCCAGACTAATAATATACTTTTAGCTGTATACCGATTGAATTGCGTCTCATTTCGATGTGTAATTTGTGAGATATTTAGATAAGAAAGTATTGGTTACTCACGGAAATGCACTGGCTTACGTATCAAGTACTTAAATTTTTTTGGAGCGAATTTCATTTCATAGCCTAGGGGTATTTACGCTTGCCTATCAATGGGATGACGCGAGCCACGCGGGTTCGAAACCAGTGTGCAGCATGTTGACAACAACTCGTGAAATCGTGTTTTGGACCCTACAGTGTAACACATTTTCCCTTGGCTGCACGTGTGTGTTGGTAATGCACAACATAAATTATCTATTTCTGCCAGATATTTCCAAAATTGTGGCACTGCAACCATGTGGATTCGAACCGGCGTGACTTCTGTTTTCCCATTGGGATGCAAGCGTGAATACCACTAGGCTATGTACTGAAATCTGTGCAAACTTTTTTTAGAAATATGACACTTCAAAAGGCGATTTTTTGGGAGTAACCACAACTTTATTGTCCAAATATTTTACAAATTACACCTCGGAATGAAACGAAATCCAATCGGCATGCAGATAATACTGCATTATTGGTGCGGACGGTGTCAGATTGTAATGCCACGGCCGTGTTTTTTCACAAAGACATTACAAGGTGTGTTGTGGAGGAAACAGCGGAGTCACGGTGTCGTGACATCCAATCAAATGTGCTGGTGGTGGTTGTACACTATTGCTTTCTACTTCACGCACTGAATTTAGGAGGAAACAGCTGAATCATGACTCAGCAATCATGCTTATCTCTTGTTGCTTCTTTGGTCACGCACTGCAATGCCAAGAAAGTAAGTAGCGGTGTGGGCTCAGGAAAGTAGCCGCACTACTTTTGGCTTACTGTGGGAATAGTAAGGTTTCGAGAAATGCACGGATTTCGCCTTGAAGTAAGTAGATAACTACAAAGTACATCTGTAGTTCAAAGCTAACATTGCGGAAACGCACCCCAGGAGTGGAGTCCAATATGCGGACTTCCCTCCTCCCTTGCTCACTTGCCTGCTTGTGATCTCATGATGATGTCACTGACAACGGAAAATGAATTCAATATCTTGCAAAAGCGCAATTGTAAAGTCATTTTCTCATTTGCAAACTGGATGATGAATGAAGAATAGTCCCCCAAAAATTATTTTGGCTAGGCTGACAGCTGGGAAACTTTATTGTTTTCTCCACGGAGGAGGGGCCAGGAGGCGGTGCGAGGCCACAAGCACAAGTGGAGGAAGCAAGGTCGCATATTGGGATGCACCCCAGGTCTTCATCATTGCTACGTTCACCATTGAAAAGAAAGGCCTAAATAGTGACATCACCACATGTGACCCATTACGCACTACACACATTTGCGCACACCAGAGAAAACAAAGATTAAAAAATAGCCTGGGGTAATAAGTGATGCCACAGAAAAAAATGACCAGAAGTACAAATAAGCATCACAAAAAACAAGTAAAATCAATATCCTCATTTAGACCAGGATAGCGCATGGCATCCAGTTGGTGTATCCAAAAAGTCTCCCTCTGATTAAGTCTTTTTAGCCTGTTCCCACCCCTCGGAAGAGGTTTGATATGTTCGACGCCCTGTATGCGCAGCAGAGAATAATTTTTACCATGGTATTCATTGAAATGTTTCGCCATGGGATAGTCAAAATTGCCCACTCTGATAGCATATTTATGTTCTGCTAGCCTATCTCGCATGCGCCTTTTTGTGCGTCCGATATAAAAGAACCCTTCAGCGCAAGGACAAGTTAGGCGGTATATGACAAATGTTGAATTGCAATTAATGAAATCTCTCTGTCCGTATTCTCTCGTGGTTTTAGTATCCACAAAAGATTTGGCTTGTGAAACATTTGGGCAGTGAGGGCACTTCATACATCTATAGGTGCCAATGGGTTTACGCAGCCAGGTTTCTCTCTTTTTCACCTGTAGGTGAGAGCGCATTAATTTATCTCCTAGGCTGGGTGCACTCTTTAAAGACACCATGGGTGGTTCTGGGAACACCTCACGTAGTTGCGCATCACTTTCAATAATGGACCAATTGTTCTTAATAATTTGCCTGATCCGCGTCGCTTGTGTAGCCTACTATATGTCGTAACAAAAAAGGACGGGACTGCTGGTGGCGATTATGTTTCTTTTTGGTCAATAACGTGTTGCGTTGTAGGGAGCGCGCTTCACTGTATGCGTTTTGGATGGCTTCGGGGTGATAGGCTCTATCACTGAATCTTTTCTCCATCAGCTCGGCCTGCTCGTGAAAATGGAATTGGCCGTGTGGAATATTTCTAATGAGATGCGGGGGATGGAATGAATCCGCTCTCAGAATGGTGTTCCGAGAGGTCGCCTTTCTGAATAAGGTGGTGTGCAGCTGTCCCTCCGCGTCTTTATATATCGTCAAATCCAGAAAGTTAATATTAGTTAATGAATATTCCAAGGAAGCCATCCAAAACGCATACAGTGAAGCGCGCTCCCTACAACGCAACAGGTTATTGACCAAAAAGAAACATCATCGCCACCAGCAGTCCCGTCCTTTATTTGTTACGACAGTTCATAGATGTATGAACTGCACCCACTGCCCAAATGTTACACAAGCCAAATCTTTTGTGGATACTAAAACCACGAGAGAATATGGACAGAGAGATTTCATTAATTGCAATTCTACATTTGTCATATACCGCCTAACTTGTCCTTGCGCTGAAGGGTTCTTTTATATCGGACGCACAAAAAGGCGCATGCGAGATAGGCTAGCAGAACATAAATATGCTATCAGAGTGGGCAATTTTGACTATCCCATGGCGAAACATTTCAATGAATACCATGGTAAAATGATTCTCTGCTGCGCATACAGGGCGTCGAACATATCAAACCTCTTCCGAGGGGTGGGGACAGGCTAAAAAGACTTAATCAGAGGGAGACTTTTTGGATACACCAACTGGATGCCATGCGCTATCCTGGTCTAAATGAGGATATTGATTTTACTTGTTTTTTGTGACGCTTATTTGTACTTCTGGTCACCCCAGGCTATTTTTTAATCTTTGTTTTCTCTGGTGTGCGCAAATGTGTGTAGTGCGTAATGGGTCACATGTGGTGATGTCACTATTTAGGCCTTTCTTTTCAATGGTGAACGTAGCCCTGAAGAAGACCTGGTGAGGTCGAAACATGTCGGCTTTTTAATGTAACCCCAGCCCAGTACCATTTAAGGCTTTTTAATGTAACTTCCCGTTTGGACACCTTATTTTGGAGTGCCTGGATGAACTCTTCTCTACATGAACTGATACCCGATATCCAAAAGCACCCAACAAACTTAAATGAACAGACTGAAGACTGCTTGAGCTTCCAGCCACCTGTGTGCCTTGCATTGCCAAAATAATGTTCTGACTTTTATCTAAATTATTTGGTGATATCCCTCACAACAGTGCAACAGCACATAGGCCTAATGGCGAGAGTTTTTCCCTCAGCACGTAATGAAAGCTAATCGGACGTCCAATGACAGGTGGTGCTGACGGACAGCGCATGAGGGAAAGAAGTTGCAAACTTGATCGTGTTCGGTTTCGTCAGTCCAACGGAACACTTCTGGCTATAGAAAATGAATCTATATTGCAACAACTCTAGTTAAGCCTAGGTCTATATAGGCTATCCAAGATATTTAATTTAGACAGAATCCTTTCAAGCCGTGCAGCATCAACGTGGTCATATAGCCTACTGTCTGCACTTGTTCCGTTGCCTGCCTCATAGCAGAGAAGGAATGGCTTGCTGTTGTTGAGGATTTTTAACGTGGATTATCGAAACTGAAGACTTGATTTCTTCTATTGATACCTTTTTGTTTGGTATAATTACGGACAATGCAAATAACTGATTTTTGTGACGTTCGGACATTTTTGGAAGGAATATAATCGAATTAGTCCCGCCGCTTGGGTTATTGTTTTTCGCGTGCATGTGGATGAGCATAGGCTATTGAATTTGATTGCAGCCTAATAGGCCTACTGAACAGTGGACTGAAATTGAATTGAATAGGACGTAAGCATATGTAATTTTTAACAAGAGTGGCATTTTTCTCGGGTGCTAAAAAGCAAAAAGCACCATGGTCAGACCCTGGCGCGCAAGGTCATGTAGGCAGACATGAAAGACTCACTACTCCACGGGCAAATATCGGGAAAAATTAAGCACCACCAGCATGGACAGCTCCCCACGAGTCACTTATAATGGTTGGTCTTTTCCTGGGGTTTGGGGGAAAATATTAAAATAGCCTTTGTAATGGTAAGAATATTTCCAAAGAGCCAAGATGGGGCTTAAGATCAATATGGGCCAGGTTTGTCTCCGTGCGCGCGCGCACACACACACACACACACTCTCTCTCTCTCTCTCTCTCTCTCTCTCTCTCTCTCTCTCTCTCTCTCTCTCGCCACATATTTAATGTCGCTGTAAATTGGTGTAATGTAGAAGAAAGTGCGAGACATTCGCTGGCCTCGTTGCACGCAACACGTTGTGAAATGATTTCTTAACGGTTTTAACCGCATCATTCGCGACTCTCGAGCAGTTTGAGAACTGAGAAGAATGAGAGAGAGAGAGGGCAGTGACTACCATGTCACTGAGACTATGTGTGTGTTGTGCCTAGTGAATCCAAGTGCAGAAAATACATATCCATATAGTTTATTACATAATGCACCATGTTATTACATTTCCATCAAAAAAAAAAAAGTTGCGGCCGCATTCCGTAATAAATTTCGCATTTTGTAATAATTTATTACAAGATGAGAAAAAAGTTATTACGAAATGCGTTCAAGAAATGTATTACGAAATGCGTAAATTATTACACAATGCGGCAATTGTCACCGCATTATGTAATAATTTGTTACATTATTACATATTGCACCGTTATTACATAATGCGGCGTTACAGTTCGAAAGGAGAATGTCAAGTAGAAACATAGCGGGATACAAATATTGATGTGAATTACATGGGACACTTTTACCAGACCAGACGTGTCATTAAATAGACTTTAACATTAATCCATGCAGTTGCAGTAGGCCTAGGCCTACGCAGTGTGTAGGCCTAATTATTAAATAGCGCAGACAATAGCCTACGTATGATAAAGACGTTGCAATCCATACATAATTACATGCGCAATGCAGAAGACAGACATCATAATGTATACGCATGTTGCTCTTACGCAATGTGTTGAATATCATACAGAACAGGCATTGCGTATATATGTCATACGCAATAAAAAAACAGGCAGCGTGCGTGTCATATACACGTCATAATTAATGCGTATTGTGACTATACGCATTAAAATGCGTAGAGATGCAGACGATATAACATACGCAATAAAGAACAGGCAGTATGCATGTCATATACACGTTATAATTGATACGTATTGCAAACATGCGCATTAAAATGCGTAGAAATGTAGACGTTGTGTCATGCCTTCAGGGCGCAATGCTTTACCGTAAAAAAATAACAGGCAAGGAACCAGAGACGACCATAGAGTTTCAAACACACCAGCACCACCGCCACCGTCTGACTATGGATTCAAACCTACTAAGAGCATATCCCACCCAAATGATGGGCGCAAATGAAGCATACAGTAACCACGTGTCGTGTTTTAATGTATCCAAAAGTCATAATGCTTCTTTTACGAAGGAATGCGCCAGAAACAGCTCTGTGCTCAATGCGTAGCTTTTAGTACGCTCAAAACAGCCAATGAGGAGGCTGCTTGCCTGTGCCCGAACAATGCCGAATTTCAGGGTTGTGTGCGCAGTGATTTCGGACCACCGCAAGAGGGTGCTGAAAATGCGTACTCTTAACTTACGCATTGTCATGCTTAA
>NW_026945775.1:355724-370724 GCF_034702125.1 Engraulis encrasicolus
GTGCTTCACACACTCATGGTGTCCCTCACGCAACTGTCCATCATGCTTCTCCCATCCAGTGTGCCCCATCATCAATGCTTAACCCATCACTGGGGTCCCTCACACTGGGGTCACTCATATGGATTTACGGCTCATATACAATGGGTACACTTCTGATGGCCTCACGGTAGCCATCCCACTTCTGACACCATTTGTAGTGAAGGGGAGTAGGGTTGCTGGGACTTGAACCCAGACCTTTTGGGGTAGTAAACTGGGGCTCTGACCGCTACACCAAAGAGCCAGGCTCATTGGCGTGACAGTCAGAACACACACACAACTCTAGTGATAGTCACTCCATCAGTGTGTGTGTGTGTGGGGGGGAGGGGGGGGGTGCATGTGCATTCTGATAGAGTGATAGATAAATAGGTTAAAGGCCAACTTCCGATAAAACTCAGTTTTACTCACTCCTTTCGAAGATCGGACGGTCACCCCAAGTTAAACTCACTTGCAAGGCTCTCATAGCGGTGCGTCAACTCTCCTGGCTGTGTTTCCCGGTGTTTCCCAATTTACATAAATAATGCAGAGAAACGAGCGAATCACGAAAGCCTTTCTGTGTTTCGTCACGTCGAAAGAAGGCGTTGCCCACAAAGGTTTATATCGACCCATTTATCTAAAAACATGTCGAGTAATTTTTTTCTGCTTGTTTTCAAAACAAGCAACGTCTGGTGGCCCGAAACATAGCTTAGCTTAGCTATCAGCTGGTTGCTACTCTCAGGTACACACACAGCACAAAGCCTCATACATAAAGCCAGCTCACTCTGGTTGCTCCGTGCCTGCAGCTCGCCTAGGGGTCGCTGTCGAAAGAGCACAGCCCTGAATGGAGCCTGCACGCCTCCGTTGGCGCCCCTATAGTGCAGTACCACCCGGGGAAGTGGCGACTCTGTTTCCCATTACATTCTCTCCAAGAACTGGAGGACTGAGCCAATCAGAGACGCGTTTCTTCGAGAGCAGGAGGAGTGAGCCAATCAGAGACGCATTTCCACGAGAAACACGGAACACTCTCTCGTTTCTCCACAAGCCACCATGCCAGCTTGCAAAAACGTCTTGAAACAAAGCAACCAGAACGTTTTTTAAAACAGGACCAACGCGTAACACATTCAATAACAATTGGGAACACGGCAATATTAATTAAATTACGTTGAGAGGCCATCTTTAATAGAGAGAGAGAGACACAGACAGAGAGACAGAGACAGACAGAGAGAGAGACAGTAACAGTGATAGCTACAAAGAAAACAGCTGGCAGTGGTATGCTTGACGCCAATGTGGCCATTAAGATGTGAGTCTCTGGGGGACCTGTGTACCCATGAGTGCCCTGAGGGACACCATCATGTATGGATGCTGCTGGACCATATCCAACTCCGCTGTCGTAGGAGCAACATCAGCAGCGTCAGTGATGGGCATTAGTTAGCGCCAAGAGGACAAAGAGAAAGAAGAGAGAAAGAGAATGATGGAGGAGGTTAAGGGGTAAGAGAGAAAGAGAGAGATTGGAGACAGAGAAAGATTGGAGAGATAGAGAGAGATAGAGAGAAAGAAAGAAAGAAAGAAAGAAAGAAAGAAAGAAAGAAAGAAAGAAAGAGAGAAAGAGAGTGACAGCAGCAACAGCTGGCAGTGGCATGCTTAGGTTAGCAGACGCGTAGGAGCGAGTGATGGCAATGTGGCCATTAAGATGTGAGTGTCTGAGGGCCAGCGTGCCCATTGCGGCCCTGAGGGACACCACCATGTATGGATGCTGCTGGACCATATCCAACTCAGCTGTGGTAGGACTCGAAGCAACATCAGCAGCGTTAGGGATGAGCAGGGGAGCCGACAGAGGGGGACAAAGGGGTCAGTTGTCCCGGCCTAGGGAGAGAGGGGGCGACAAACGGGACCTGCGTACTCTGAGGGACACCACCATGTATGGATGGATGATGCTGGACCATATCCAACCCAGCTGTGGTAGGCCTCGAAGCAACATCAGCAGCATCAGTGATGGGCATTAGCATAACCAAGAGGACAAAGAGAAAGAAAGCAGGGCTGAGAAAGAAGAGGAAGAGAATGATGGGGAAAGAGAGATTGGAGACAGATAAAAATGCAGAGCGAGAGAGACAGAGAGAAAGAAAGAAAGAAAGAAAGAAAGAAAGAAAGAAAGAAAGAAAGAAAGAAAGAGAGTGACAGCAGCAACAGCTGGCAGTGGCATGCTTAGCAGACGTGTAGGAGCGAGTGATGGGCATGATGGCAATGTGGCCATTAAGATGTGAGTCTCTGGGGGCCTGAGTGCCCATTGCGGCCCTGAGGGACACCACCATGTGTGCAGGGCCGCTGACAGCTTTGGCTGGGCCCGGGACAAAAGTCATAATAAAGGACCCCAAATCCGATACAAACAATATATTGAGGGCCCATTTCTGGGCCACCTCTCTACCTGGGCCCGGGACAAGATACCCTTTTGTCCCCCCTGTCAGCTTCCCTGCATGTATGGGTGCTGGACCATATCCAACTCAACCCTTTAGCAGCATGCAGGGCTCTAAATGAACAGCAGCCAACCAGCCAAATGCTGGTGAAATTTCAGTTATACCAACTTACTGCTAGCCACTTTGACCCATTAGTGAGAGTGTGTGTTTGTCTAGTAAGATTAACATATAATGTACTAGCCAATTTGGCTGGTGATTAAAAAAGTTCATTCAGAGTCGCTAGCAGAATCCACGACCAAGAGGACATTATAAGGATCCAGAGGAAGCAGAAGCAGGTAAGTACAGCTGCAGTAGAAACCATTAGATGGCCACTTGGGTAGAAGTTGGATCACATGACTGGACTGGGGGAGAAATATGGCCCAGGCAANGGGGCCCCCTTATAATTAGTGGTGCAGAACTGACTCGCCGGTGGGCCCCGCACCCTCATGGGCCCTTATTTTCAGAAATGAAAAAATATTTTAAAAATGACATTTCTTAAAATAGGGGCCCACGAGGGTGCGGGGCCCACCGCGAAATGCCCGCTATTTTTATTTTTTATTTTAGATTTCTGTAGGGTGCTGGGGCCCCCCGGCAAATGCCCGCTGTGCCAGATGGCCAGTCCAGCCGTGGTGGATTATATCTAACTCAGCTGTGGCAGCAGCAGCAGCAACAATAGCTTCTTCAGTTACCGCATCCGCACCAAGGGAACAGTAAAAAGAAGTTGCACATGGCCCAGAGGAATCAAGCAAACACAGCAGCAGTGAAAACCATTAGCTCCACTCGTGTGTGAATAGCGGATCATATCCAACTGAGCTGTGGCAGCAACTGAGTTGTGGCAGCAATAATAGCATCAGTAAAATAAGTTGCCCGTGTCGCAGAGGGACACCATCATGTATGGATGGTGGATCACATTGTGTGTGTGTGTGTGTGTGTGTGTGTGTGTGTGTGTGTGTGTGTGTGTGTGTGTGTGTGTGTGTGTGTGTGTGCGCGTGTGTGTGTGTGTGTGTGTGTGTGTGTGTGCGTGTGTGTGTGCAGTAGCCTATGCGTGTGTTTCTCTTTTGGAGTAATAGTTTTTATTCTTTTAGTTTTTTAGATGTACATCCCTGTTTTTAAAGAATATGTCTTTTGTTAAATAGCCGACTGAGTTGAACAGCATATCCTTTTAATGCTCAAAACTGAAGTGATTACTTGCACTCTTATTGTGAGCGTGTGTATTGTGCATTTTGTGTGTGAATTGCGACAGTAAAAGGGATGCTATTCTATTCTATTCTATTCTATTCTATTCTACAGCATCCACGATGGACCCAGAGACAGATGTGTCAAAAGTAAAAGTAAAATAAATAAAATAAAACACACACACACATTTTCCTTCCAACACAAATAACCAGTAAACTTGTGTACTTGTTTTACGATCAGCTAACTCTGCAATGGTTGGTTCAAGTTTGTGGTGGGTCCTTTTTAGGTTTGCAGTGTTTTCCAGTAACGCAGTAACGCAGCCTATCTATCCCATTAGGTACTGCACAATGGCGTAAATGGTGTAACAGCTATGTATATTATAACAATTCACCTGACAGAATCAACGCCAGAGAAAGTCACAACGCTATATTTTCACGGGCGGGTTTTATACTGCAAATACGGTAACCAACTGCACTACCTGTAAGCCAGACAAAAAGTTATGCATAGGGGGGATACACGGCTAACAGCCGCCAGTAGCGCACGCCAATGCAGCACAGCAAATGAATGAAATGGAAACCACACAATGATTCGTGCACAGCAAATAGATTGCGCTGTATTGGAGGAAAACTCAATCGATTGCCAATAGCGCATTTACAGCAAAGATGGATACCCAGTGCAGGCTAATAAACAAACACCTATCCCAGTTTCCCCCCAGTGTCTTTCAGAGTCCCAAGTAGTCCCCAAAAAAACCCCAAAAAGACGTGTTCAAAAATAAACATTCAATGAATAATCCAGTGATGGACAGAGGCTTCGTGGACTGCGGATGAGTAGTCAATCCAATTACAGAAATAAGGATGCAATCTCACCCGTTTACGGACGTTCCGGAAAACCTTTATGCTTCAAGTAATCCATAGGTAGTTTGGGCAATGTTCATGAAGACGTTAATCCAACATAGAACCCCAGAAACGCCATGCACAGGAGCCAGGCCGCACAGTCCGTTCCGTCATCACTTGGAGAAAGCAGGAAGTGACCCCCCACTCACCTCCTCACATGGGAGTATATAAAAATCCACACGAACGCCCCAAACCCACGTCATTTAATCAAAGGAGACAGGTGTACATAAATGACACAGCCATACAAATAGTCAGAAAAGAAAATACTAACAAAAATTGCATGCTCATGTCGTGAAAAAAACGTGATAAGGGGTAACCTTTACATTCCCCTCCCCCCGCAGCCAGCGGCATATCGGGACCATAGTAGGGCTTGAGGTCTACCACATTTATAGTGTCTACCTTTAACTTATCAGTTAGCCATTGAACCTGGTAATTGTTGGGTCCCAACTTCTTCTGTACTCTAACGGGCCCGGACCATCGGGGCGCAAGTTTTGCAGAGAACTTGGCCGAAGCTTTGGACAAGGGGTGCGCCCTAACCCAGACCAAGTCATCGACCGCAAAGTGGGCTTCTCTTCGACGGTCATTGTAATACTTGGCTTGTCTGGCTTTGGCCACACCCACATGCCTTTCCACTTCCTTCAACAGCTGTGCGTGTGCGTGCAGTGTATTGTATGCAGGTGTGTGTGGTGCGGGTGTTCTGTGTACGAGTCGTTCCAGAGGGCCTTGGAGGTTGCGGCCCAGAGCCAACACTGCAGGGGTGACACCAGTGGTCTCGTGTACTGCAGTGTTTATGGCCAGGCGGAACTCGGGCAGCCAGCGGTCCCAGTCGTGGTGATGTTGTCCTACGTACGAAGCCAGCATGGTCTTCAAGGTCCTATTGACCCTCTCTGTTAGGTTGGTCTGCGGGTGGTATGCTGTGGTGAGTTTCTGAGTCACACCCCAGGACGCACACAGAGAGGTCAGTAGCTGGCTCGTAAATTGTGGACCTCTGTCGGACACCATGTAAGCCGGGACTCCCCAGCGGGTGAAGATGTCATTTTTGAGGACTTGGCATACCTTCGGTGTCTTGGCATCCCTCAAGGGGAAAAGTTCCACCCACTTGGTGTAGTAATCCACAACCACCATCAACACAGAGTTCCGGGCCTTGCTGCACGGGAATGGTCCCATGAAGTCGACTCCAATCATTTCCCCTGGTGCCTTGACTTCGGTGGACTGCAGCCGTCCAGCTGGTTTGGTGTTGGATGCCTTGTATTGTTGGCACACATTGCAAAATCGGACATGACTCCATACATCTCTCCTGATGTCCGGCCACCATGCAACATCCAGAATTTTAAGGAGTGTCTTCAACCGCCCAAAATGGCCCCCAAATGGGCTGTTATGGAAGTATGCCAAGAATTCTGGGACTAGCACAGACGGTACCACCATTTGGTAGTTGTAACCACCGTATTTTGACGGCACACCCCGGTACAGAACACCTTGCTGGAGGACCGGGACCGGATCCGCAACGGACTGGACCAAGTCTTGACAGCAATCGTCCTTTGCCTGAGCTGCTTCAATCTCCTGCAGGGTGGTTGGTAGGCTGGTCCACGATGACTTTGCCACGGCCATGGCTACTGCTATGCAGCCGGGCTCAGGAGCAACATCTGGCAGTGGGGCCCGAGACAACGCATCGGGTACCACGTTGGCGTAGCCCTTTTTGTAGTGGACTCGGAAGGTGAATGCCTGGAGCCGAAGAGTCCACCTGGTCAGCCGGGAGGAGGTTTTGGGACAGTTAAATGCCCAAGCCAGTGCATTGTGGTCGGTGTAGACGTCAAAAGTGTCCCCTTCCAAGTAATGGCGCCACTTCTCTACCGCCCAGACCACTGCCAGGCACTCCTTCTCTGACGTTGAGTACCTGAGCTCAGGTCCATGGAGCGCTCTCGACGCATAGGCTATGACCCATTCTACGCCTTCTTCGGACTGCACCAAGACTGCTCCTAGGCCCACATCACTAGCGTCGCAGTGGACCTGGAACCCCAAATTCGGCTTTGGCTGGGCCAGAACAGGGGGTGCTTGCAGTAAAGTTTTGAGACGGTCGAAGGCCTCCTGGCACTGTGGCGACCATACCCAAGGCACGTCCTTCTTTTTGAGGTCATTGAGTGGGGCCGCCTCGTCGGCAAGTCGTGGCAGGAACTTGTGGTACCAGCCTACCATCCCCAAGAACCTCTGGAGACTCTTGAGGTCCGTGGGCACCGGGAAGGCAGTGATGGCGTCAACTTTGGCGGGGTCCACCTCTACACCTTTGCCAGACACCACATGCCCCAGGAACATCAGAGCAGTCTTGAAGAGGTGGCATTTTTTTACATTCAGCGTCAGAGAAGCCTGATGGAGCTTTTGAAACACTGCATCGAGATCTTGCAGATGTTGTTGCTGGGTCTTGGAGAAAACAATGATGTCGTCAATGTAAACAAAACAGATGTTTCCCTTCAGGTCGCCCAAGACTCTTTCCATGAGCCGCTGAAAGGTTGCACCGGCGTTGCGTAGACCGAAGGGCATCACTTTGAACTCAAACAGACCCCGATGGGTAATCATGGCTGTCTTCTTCTTGCTGGCAGCACTCATGGCTACCTGCCAGTAGCCGCTTTGAAGGTCCAAGGTGCTGAAGTATGTAGCTCCCTGCAGGGACTCCAGAATTTCATGCACCAATGGTACTGGGTAGGCATCGTGGTGTGTCTTGGCATTAAGGCCTCTGTAGTCCACGCAGAAGCGGAGGGATCCATCTTTCTTTGGGACCAGGACTACCGGTGATGCCCAAGCTGAGGAGGATGGTTCGATGACCCCGGAGGCCAGCATTTTATCGATGTGTTCGTTGATGATGGCCTGCCTTTGTGGAGAAGCTCGATAGGCCCTTTGACGCACTGGTACTTCATCGGTGGTGTGGATGTGGTGTTGGGCAACATTGGTGGCACCAGTGGTCTCAGTCCAGACCGTAGCCCATTTCTGCAGCAGCGGCTTGACAACCTCCGGCTGCGCTTCCAGCAACGGCGCAGCAGGGTGTTGTTTAGTGGAGTGGTCACTCACGGCGGCGTAGAAAAGGACAGAAGGCCGCTTGTGTTCCCACTCCAATGAGTCACAGGATTTCTGCACAAACTGGAACTCCTCCCCCGCTGGAAACGCATACGTCCCTTGGTGTGGCTTCAGGGTGAGCTGGCTTGCATACATGAAGTCCAGGCCGAGCAGTAAGGGCATGCACAACTGATTATCTTCAAGCACAAAGACGTTGATGGTATAGTGGGTGTTGTTTAGGGTAAGCAACAGAGGGACTTTGCCAAGAGCCTTGCTTTCCTGACCATTGGCCATGACAAACCTTTGACTGTCCGTGCTGCTCAGAGTCTCACCCCCCGACTTGATGTTTTCCCAGAGTGCCTTGGTCATGAGAGAATAAGTGCACCCTGTGTCGAGGACAGCATCACCCCTGGAGCCCCTTATAGCCACTGGTAAGACAAGAAGGGTGGGGGTCCCCATGACGGCAGACATTTCGGCAGCTGGGGACTCAACCTTTTTAGTCGTCTTCTTGGCTGCGCGGTCCGCAGGGTTGCTCTGTTGGACCCGCGCCCAATAGTCTTTGGAGTTACTCCAATCCCGTTCAATCAAAGAGCCCACTTTAACAACTTGCTCCACAGTTTTCACGATGCCACGCAGCCCACTAGCCAGTCTCGGGTTACATGCATTCAGGATACGGCGTACCATCTCATCTTCTGGCATGTCTGCCCGCCACTTCAAACAGAGTGCACGGTGATCATATGCAAAGTCCCGCAGGCACTGGTCGGGGGTCTGTATACTAAGGCGCAGCTGCTCCTCAATCTCGGTACGGTAGTCAGACGGCAGGAATGCTTCTAGGAAAGCCGTCTTAAAGCCCTGCCAGTCTTTGACTTTGCTGCGCGAGGCTTTCCACCAACTCTGTGCAGACCCTGTTAGCACCGAGTTCAGCGTGCCAATTAGCTCAGCATTGGTCAGAGGTTGGAGGGTAAAAAAGTTCTCGCACTTTTCGACAAAGTCTGTGACATCAGACGACTTCCGGGACTCCCCAAACCTGGGGAACTCCATTTTGATTGGGGGTCTCTTTGTGGCGGTGGGCCGGAATATCACTGTGTCATCTGCAGAGAGGGGGGACTCAATGAGAAATGTCTGGTGATTAATGTCTGGGGTAGTAGGAGTGGCAGGGGCGGCATTTGTTGGCGTTGATGCTGCTCGAGCAGGCCGCCATACCACCCGCGATGGCTTCAGCATTTTCTGTAGCTGGGCCTCCCATTGCTCGTCTCGGCGTTTCAGGCAGTCGGCTACATCTTGCGTGAGCTTCGCTACAACATTGTCAGTATGTTCCACAGCCTTCTGCATCGCTGTGTCAATGGCAGCTCTCACTCCTTCCTCTCTGTTGAGCAGGCTGTCCACGGCCTCCTGAAGGCGCTGCTCCAGGGCCTCGACTCTGTGATGCAGCTCCTCGACCTGCCCAGCTTCCCCCTCATCCTCTTCGGATGACTGGTGTGGCTCTTCGTTCTCTCTGCTGAGATACATGGACTGCAACAAACTTGTTATTTCCGTGACCTCATTTCGGTCAGGCCTAACAGTGACGTGCTGCCGGTCAACAGCAAGTGGGGAGAATGCATCTCCCAACACCACCAAAGGAAACCCCTCTTCTTCCTCAGCGAGGCCGTCTTGGGATGGCTTTAGATCTGGATCTGGTTCTGGTACCGTCACCGTCAAAGGATCCGGCTCTAGCCCAGGCCCTGGGTCTGATTGACTCAGTGTGGCCATGTTGCATGCAAGTGTCGTGAAATGTAATGTAATGCAGTGCAAGTGAATGTTAAGTCAGTAATGTGTGGTGAAATGTGGTGCAAAGTGGACACAGGCCAGCTACCACTACACTAGCCTTATGTGTAAGCGAAAGAGAAAATGTAGCGCAACGTAGGCCTATGCTCCAAACAAAAAAAGGTCACCCCCAAGCCCCACAATGGAGAGAGAGAGAGAGAACGAGAGAACGAGAGAACGGGAGAGAGAGAGACAGCAAGCACTGCTACAGCCCACCCCATACACAACAGAAATGCAACATTTAACAGCATAGGCAATATAATAATTTAACCCACGTTCCCCGTGCTACGGGCCACCAATCTATAACAATTCGCCTGACAGAATCAACGCCAGAGAAAGTCACAACGCTATATTTTTCACGGGCGGGTTTTATACTGCAAATACGGTAACTAACTGCACTACCTGTAAGACAGACAAAAGTTATGCATAGGAGGAATACACGAGAAAAAGCCGCCAGTAGCGCACGCCAGTTCAGCACAGCAAATTAATGAAATGGAAACCACAGAATGATTCCTGCATAGCAAATAGATTGCGCTGTCTTGGAGGAAAACTCAATAGATTGCCAATAGCGCATGTACAGCAAAGACGGATACTCAGCACAGGCTAATAAACAAACACTTATCCCCGTTTCCCCAGTGTCTTTCAGTGTCCCAAGTAGTTCCCCAAAAAGACGCGTTCAAAAAATAAACAGTCAATGAATAATCCGGTGATGGACAGAGGCTTCGTGGACTGCGGATGAGTAGTCAATCCAATTACAAAAAATAAGGATGCAATCTCACCCGTTTACGGACGTTCCGGAAAACCTTTATGCTTCAAGTAATCCACAGGTAGTTTCGGCAATGTTCATGAAGTTAATCCAACATAGAACCCCAAAAACGCCATGCACAAGAGCCAGGTAGCACAGACCGTTCCGTCATCCCTTGGAGAAAGCAGGAAGTGTCCCCCCCCTTCACCTCTCCTCACATGGGAGTATATAAAAGTCCACCCGAACGCCCCAAACCCACGTCATTCAATCAGAGGAGACAGGTGTACATACATGACACAGCCATACAAGTAGTCAGAAAAGAAAATACTAACCAAAATTGCATGCTCATGTCATGAAAAAAAAACGTGATAAGGGGTAACCTTCACATAATGCCATGTGCTAGTGTTGTAATTACACCAGAAATGTACTTTTACTTTTGACACCTCTGATCACAGGACAGAGAACAAAACAACGTCTAGCAATTTTCTGTGGCCACTGTGTAAAAAAAAATCCCAACAGCGTCATCGCCTGAGGACTGTCGGCCCACCTGGAAATACCCTGCATTACCAGACTACCAATCCAGGCCTGGTGGAGTGGAGCATATCCGACCCAGCTCTAGCAGAGGTAGCAGGAGAGAGCAACAATAGCATCAGTGATTGACACCAGGAGGAGAGTTGCCCACGGAGCCCACAGAGGAGGCAGCAGGTAGCTGCAGTAGACACCATTAGATGAAGGCCACCCATGTGAGGAAGGAGGATCACCCCCGACTCAGCTGTTAGAAAAAAGTAGCAGCAACGTTAGTATCAGTGATATCTAAGGTGTATGTGGTCTGTGGTCTGGAGGAGTTAGGCAGGCAGGCACAGCTGGCGTAGACGACATTAGCTGACATTAGATACTCATGTCTGGATGGCATCATATCTGCATGTCTGACTCAGCTCTGGTAGCAGCCACAGCAATAGCAATGGCGTCAGTGATTGGCAGCAGGAGGAGAGTTGCCCACAGAGCCCACAGAGGAGACAGGCAGCAGGTAGACACCATTAGATGACCACCCATGTGAGGAAGGAGGATCGCCCCCAACTCAGCTGTTGGCAAAAGTAGCAGCAACGATAGCATCAGTGATATCTAAGGTGTATGATTTGTCCATGATCTGGGGGAGGCAGATAAGCTCAGCTGCAGTTAACATCATTAGTTTACCACCCATGGGAGGAAGGTGGATCGCCCCCGAATCAGCTGTTAGCAAAAGTAGCAGCAACGATAACGTCAGTGATAGCGCTCAGAGTATGATTTGTCCGTAGCCTGCAGGAGGCAGGCAGGCAAGCACGGCTGCAGAAGACACCATTAGATAACCACCCATGTGAGGAAGGAGAATCGCCCCCGACTCAGCTGTTAGCATCACTGATAGCCACCTGAGGTGTATAATGTGTCCGTGGCCTTGAGGAGGCAGGCAGGCAGGCAAGCACAGCTGGCGTAGACGACATTAGATACTCATGTGTGGATGGCGGATCATATCTGAATGTCTGACTCAGCTCTGGTAGCAGCAGCAGCAATAGCAATAGCATCAGTGATTGGCACCAGGGGGAGAGTTGCCCACGGAGCCCAACGAGAAAGTAGGCAAGCACAGCTGAAGACACCATTAGATATCTATTCATGTGTGGATGGTGGGTCATCTTCATCTTAGCTCAGTTGTCGTGGCAGTCAGCAGCAGTAGCAGCAACAATAGCATCAGTGACAGGCTCCTAAGGTGTGTGTGATCTGCCCAGAGGAGGAAGGCAGGCGTGCCCAGCTGCGGTACACACCATTACATACTCATGTGTGGGTGGCCCATCACATCCGACTTAGCCCCATGTGCCGATCCTTCCCCGTCTCTCTCTCCCCACTCACTTCTTGTCCCATTTTTTCGATATACTGTCCAAATAAAGATGAACCCCAGAATGAGGGGCCCAGAATCGGGTCTTCAGCACATTGCATTTATTAGGTAGGGGGGCCCTTTCAGATGACTTTGTCCCGGGGATGGCCAAATCTGTTAGCGGCCTTGGCAACAGTGATGGACGTCCAGGGGACCTTTTACAATAAGGGTGTATGAGAGTCTTGCAGTAAGAGGAGGCAGCAGTGGCCCTGCCGTGGCCAACCGGTAGGGCACTCGTCTACCATGCGGCTTACTCGGTTCAATTCCCGGCCCAGGTCCTTTGCCGACCCCTCCCCATCTCTCTCCCCATGCACTTCCTGTCCACCCATCACATTGTCCTGTCAAATAAAGTTGAAAGACCAAAAAAATCTTTAAGAGGCAGCAGCACTGTAACAGCAGTAGCAGCTACAGTGCTGGGTATCATGGCCAAGGGGCCGGTAATACAAGCACGTATGAATGTCCCTGCCTGGATATTAAGAAGAAGGCATCATTTCGCCCACTCATGTGTGGATGGTAGATTCGTTCCAGCTCAGATGTGACGGCAGCAGCAGCAGCAGAAGCCATAGACTGCATGTCCATGGGGGCCTCTCTCCCTGGGCAGGACGGGACGGGGCAAAGGGGTATGTTGTCCCAGGCCAAGGGAGACAGGGGACCCAGAATTTGGTCCCCATTACAACGTATGCATTAGGTAAAGGGCCCATTCAGATGACTTTGTCCTGGGCCCAGGAAAATTTGTCAGCGACCCTGTCTGGGATGATCCACCATCCACACATGAGTGGGCGGCTCATAATGTTTCCCGAAGGACCTCTTGCCTGCCTCTTCTCACTGTTAATGTCCATGGAGCTTCATGCGTGAAGGATCCCAGGACATTAAAATGAGATGAGGCAGCCAAGAGAACCAAAGACACAAATTTGGCTCACTCATGCGTGGATGGCACAGCATAAAAAAGACACTGTGTAAAAAACACTGTTGCTGCTCCAAGTTTCAACCAGTCTGGTCTTCATCAGGTGTATGAAGACCAGACTGGTCGAAACATTGTGTACAATAAACTGGGTGCAGCAACATCTTTCATCTTTTTATTTTGATCGTGTTTAGTCCAGCACCTGTTTATTTGGATGTGCGTGCAAACATTTACTTGGATGTTACAACATCCCAGACTCAGCTGTGGCAACATGAGTGGGCGGCTCATAATGTCTCCCAAAGGACCTCTTGCCTGCCTCTTCTCACTGCTAATGTCCAGGGAGCTTCATGCGTGAAGGATCCCAGAACATTAAGATGAGGCAGGCAAGAGGGCCTTCAGTAGACATTATTGAGCTCACTCATGTGTGGATGGTACAACATAGAAATAGAAAGAAGGTTTGCACTCTGTTGCTGCTCCCAGTTTCGACCAGTCTGGTCTTCGTCAGGTGTACACTGGTCGAAACATTGTGTACAATAAACTGGGAGCAGCAAGAGTGTGCGGACCTTTCTTTTTCTATTTTGAGCGTGTTTAGACCGGCACCTGTTTATTTGGGTGTGCGCACGCTCCAGACGCTTACTTGGTACAACATCCAAGACTCTGCTGTGGTAGCAGCAGCAGCAGCTGCAACAGTCACAGACTGTAGGACCATGCAGCCATTGACATAAGGGTGTATGAAGCTCCCTGTATATTACAGGAAGAGGGTTCAGTAGACATCAGAGATGACAGGCAGCAGAGGTCATTAGATGCCTGCTCATGTGTGAATGGTAGATCATCCCTCATTCAGCAATAGACTGCAGGTCCATGGGGCCATTAAGGTAAAAGGGCGTATGAAGGTCGCTGGACAGAGGAGGAAGGCAGGTAAAAAAAAACCTTCATTAGGCATCGTTTAGCCGAGTGATTCTCAAAGTGTGGTCTGGGGACCACTGGTGGTCCGCGACAGAGCTCAGGTAGTCTGTGAGAGGATTTCTACTTTTTCAAGACAAGCTCACAGTAAGCTATAGTTGTAACATTATTTCAAAGATAAGCATAGCTTAAGTCTTATATTTACCTCAGTAGGCTTGTAAATGTGAATAAAAAGTGAATGATCTGCATCAAAATTACAGTAGCAGTGTCAAATTGGCACCCCTCAACTGTCAATTCAGTTGACAGGTGGTCCCTGGACATTTTTGAGGTGACAAAGTGGTCCTCGATCTGAAAAAGTTTGAGAAACACTGACTTAGCTCACTACTCGTGTGGATTGTAGATCACCCCAGACTCAGCAGCAGGGCTGCTGACAGCTTTGTCTGAGCCCAGGGCAAAGACATACAGTATGAAAGGGCCCCAAACCCAATACATAGCCTACAATGTAATGAGCAGCTAATTCTGCCCCCCCCCCCCCCCCCCCCCCCCCCCCAACCCCTCTCCCTGGACCAGGGACAAGTGACTTCTTTGTCACCCCCCTGTCGGCTTCCCTGCTCAGTAGCTGTAACAGTGCATGAAGACCCATGGACATTACACTAAGAAGGTCTTCAGGAGACACCATTACGCTCACTCATGTGTGGATGGTACATCATCCCATTCCCAGCAGAAATAGACTCTACGTATGGCCAAGGGGGCATTATTACCATATAGGGTGTACTATGAAGCTCCCTGGACATGAAGAGGAGTCTGGCAAAAGTGCCTTCAGTAGAAATCATCAGCCCCACTCAACTGTGGTAGCAAGAGTAGTTAGTGAGAGCGGAAGTGTGACAGCCTAAAGTCCAACTGGGAAGCTCCAGCTCCCATTGTCATTGTGACACAGCACTCAACAAAATCTCTTTTCAGAAAAGAACACAATAAATCCTGGTAAGGTGCATGAAGACATTCTGCAAAAAGTGTTAAATAAAACAGTGCAGTAAAAAGTGTATTGCACAGTCCACACACAGACACACACACGAACGCACACACGCACGCGCGCACGCACACCCACACACACACACACACAGAACATTTTCTTCAATTCCTACATCAAACACAGCAGCTGCCAT
>NW_026945775.1:385724-388224 GCF_034702125.1 Engraulis encrasicolus
GTTGCAATGTTTCCACTCCCTTCTGTGGACACAATTCCTTTCACCCATTCTAGCCTGGAGCGACATATTCGCTGCATTCAGTTTCTTGAGGTTTGAGGGTTTTTTTTAATTAAAAATGTGTGTATGTAAGAGCTGAATGAAAACATTATGATGCCAAATGAGGGTCCTAGATTTTAAATACAACTTATTTCATCTTTTTATGTGCTTCGGAGGCTGAGATATTTAGGTTTTAATAGGCAGAGGGCACCCTTTCCCAAAAAGGGCTTAGGCTAAAATGAGTTAAATAGCCTGATCCTTTAAAATTCTGGAAAATGGACTCGGACCCTTAATTGGAACAAGGTTTCACAGATTTTGCCTCACTTTTGTGTAAGAGTGACGGAAGTGTTTTCCATGATGGACTCATGGAAGTGCTTTCTATATGTTCCCACAGCACTATGTTAAGTCTATCATTCGAAAACTGGTGATGGAATAGCCCACCTTTTCCAGTTAGTCAATACCAAATTCTATTACTCAAAAAAAGAATGCTAAAACATTTTCAGGTCGAGAAATACCTTATCCACGTGGTTGGCAGGCTACCAAATCCTTGTTTAACCAAATTCGTATTTAAAAGAATGCTAGCAGTATGAGCTGCGCCCAGACAAAAATAATCTCAACCCTAACCTGTCAGTAAGATTTTAATTTAGTAAAAAAAAATGAAATCATTGAAATTAGAAAAATCCAGAGCTAACATAAATTTGAACATATGACTAAGAATATAGAGAAAAAAATTCTCTGTCTCCATCACAGAAGTTTGGCAGAATCTGTGAAACTGCAACAGATTTTGTTCTAACAATGTTCATTTAACGGAATCTTGTGAGATCATGTTGCAGCAACAGGCAGGTCATCAGCATCAGTAGACCTGACAAGTCCTGTAGCAGAGCCTTCAACACCTCTCATCTCCTCTCTTCTCCTGACAATGACGGTGCCCCCTCCCCAACCACACACACACACACACACACACACACACACTGTCAACGTGTACTGTTGATGCTGCTGCTGACGAAACCATCACCTCTGAGCGGAGCATGCACACACACACACACACACACACACATACATGCACACACGCAGACACGTAGGCACACAGGCACGCAGGCACGCACACACACACACACACACACACACACACACACACACACACACACACACACACACACACACACACACACGCACACACATGCACACACGCAGACACGTAGGCACACAGGCACGCACACACACACACACACACACACACACACACACACACACACACACACACACACACACACACACACACACACACACACACATAATGACGCCCCAGCTCTTGACACATGAGTCACAATCTGATGTCGATGTCTTCATTATACAGCTGGAAATGTGCAGACACACACACACACACACACACACACACACACACACACACACACACACACACACACACACACACACATAATCACACACACACATAATCAGGCTCACATGTACTGTAGTGGGAATGAGGCCTTCTTGCAGTACAGTACCTATCTGACAAGTGAGTGTCTCTGTTCTGCTTATCGCGTTGAAGTTTAAGCCAAAGCCCCACAACCTCTTCTGACTGAGTCTCTCTCTCTCTCTCTCTCTCTCTCTCTCTCTCTCTCTCTCTCTCTCTCTCTCTCTCTCTCTCTGTCTCTGTCTCTGTCTCTGTCTCTGTCTCTCTCTCTCTCAGTATCTTTTTGATTCTCTGTATCTGTCTCCCTCTATTTCTCTCCCTCTCTTTTCCTCTCTCTGTATCTCTCTGATTGTCTGTCCCTGTCTCTGTTTCTCTCTCTTTCTCTCTCTGTCTGTCTGCTCAACATAGCCTCATCTGAATTGTAAATTTGAGCAGAGGTGATCATCCCTTTTCTATCTGCATCTGCCTTTGTGTCTCCCCACCTCCCCTTCTCCATCTCCCTCTCCCATCTCTCCATATTCAGGGCAGTCATGGGTGAGCGGTTAGGGCGTCAGACTTGCATCCCAGAAGTTACCGGATCGACTCCCGACCCGCCAGGTTGGTGGGGGGAGTAATCAACCAGTGCTCTCCCCCATCCTCCTCCATGACTGAGGTACCCTGAGCATGGTACCGTCCCACCGCACTGCTCCCCATGGGGCGCCACTGAGGGCTGCCCCCTTGCACGGGTGAGGCATAAATGCAGTTTCGTTGTGTGCAGTGTGCAGTGTTCACTTGAGTGCTGTGTCACAATGACAATGGGAGTTGGAGTTTCCCTATGGGCTTTCACTTTTTCACTTTCATATTCCCCTTCTCCATCTCCCTCTCCGTCTCCCATCTCTCCATCTCCCCTTCTCTATCCCCCTATCCCTCTCCCCTTATCGATCTCCCTCCCCCTCTCCCTCTCCCGATCTCCGTCTCTGTCTCTCCATCTCTCCTTCTCCCTCTCGCTCTCCCTATCACCGTCTCCTCTTCTCTATCCCCATCTCCCTCTCTCCCTCTCCCCTTCTC
>NW_026945775.1:393224-395724 GCF_034702125.1 Engraulis encrasicolus
GCCAATGACTGTATAGAGGTCAGTAACCACAGCCAATGGGAATGCTTGAATGCTTTGCCTTCCGCCTGTACGGACATACTCTAGTCTCCTCAGTCTCTCGTATCGCTTGCTGCTACACTCTGTCGCTTGAGTCGCGTCGCCGCTGGTGTATCTCTGCGGTTATTGTGATTAACGGCCAGCCAATGGGTGTGGGCTACATCATGACGGTAGGCCTAATGTTCATGGGTAATGTAGGCGCCGTTTTACGTTCATCAGACGGCAGTCAGCCACAGATCTGTGCTGGCAGCGGTTTTGACGTTCGGGCGCGCGCTAGAGTCTACCGGCCAATTTGGCTAGTGGATGATTTTTTCTACTAGCCAAAATTGATTTTCACCCGCATTTGGCGTGTTGGCGTGCGTTAATTTAGAGCCCTGCACACACACACACACACACACACACACACACACACACACACACAGACAGATTGGCACAGTGATGGAAGAGGACTAAGCATGTGAACATTTTCTCTCTTATCGGGGCTGTGTGTGTGTGTATATGCACATGTGTGAATCTACACAGTAAAAAGTTGCTGTGTTAATTCAACATTCAGAGAGCAAGTACACTCTAGAGAATTCTAAATGAATTTTTAAGTGTTGAATTAACACTACAAATGTTACTGTGTATGAGTCAATGAGTGCCAATGTGTGTCTCTGTGAGCATGCGTTAATTACTCCCTCCACCAACCTGGCGGGATGGGAGTCAAACCGGCAACCTTTGGGCAACAAGTCTGACGCCCTAACCGCTTACCCATGACTGGCTTACCATGTCTTCTGAACATCCTGAAAATAAATAACGAGTAGTCCCTCACAAAGAAAAATAAAACTGTTTCCAAAATCGTTAAGTGGTTCTTAAGCTCGTTGCAGGGTGCATAACACTGGAACATGAACATGACCACGAACATGGACTACTGGAATGATTTAAACGCATATGCACACACAAACACCTCTGAAGGATATTTTAAGCTTGAAAAATACTCCAAGTGTGTTGCTTTAAGGAGGACCCATGTTGCCTCCTGTAGAGTACACAGTAGGGACCGATTGCACTGGATTTCATCTCCTCCACGACTCCTACAGCAGTTTGTTTTACCTCCACAGCTCAGACTGGCAAACAATAACACTGCTGCCAACCGCCTCAAGGCAGCCGGAGATGATGCACCTAAGGAAGGACATCCTGCTCAAGAGACGCTGCTCAAAATGGGTCAAAACACACTTGCCAACGTCAATAAAAAAGTATTATAGTCTAAGATTTTAACCCTTTTTAACCCTTGAAAGATTTGTTTGTGTTTTTGTTACATAGGAGGTGTTCGGATCACTTTGACCCTGGCATCTAGAAAATTAATTAAAAAACGGAAAATATATAGCTCATATTTTTCATGTTCCCTTCATTATGCTTGTGAATTTCTGTATATATATGTTTTAGAGGTTGAGATATATACTGTATATAGAGACAAAGACAAGGAGACAGTGAAGAAAGTGAGTAAACTCAATCCAACTCAGTCACTTTTTTCAGATTGATATTCCTCACTGAAAATGAGCCAAAGCCATTGAATCTCAGTGTGAAAAAATAATAACTGATACCATTTTTCTCAAGCTAAAAACTGAAAACGGGTCAAAATGATCCAAACACCTTACAAGGGTTAAAAATATTAGGAATAGAGAGCAACAGATATGTGTTTTTTTTGTGTTTCTGTGGAACACTTTAACCCTAATCTGAGACAGTTGATTGTGGAGCATTTTAAGATTTCATATGGACTGAAAACGATTCTCCGAGGTTGAAAAGAAGAGAGAGAGAAAAAAAACGTCTGATGGATCAGTTACACAACCAGAGACCAGTTACACAGTCAGCCGCCAGTGGCTTTCCTCCTCACTCTCAGCACACTGCTCCTTCACAATGATGCAATGTCAGGACCTCAAAAAAAAACCTCTCCTCTTTCACTAACCTTCACTAAGAAAAAAAAACTTGTATATAATACGTCTATTTAATGGTAGCAAGTTATCTGTAGAGCATGGAATGTTTGCAAAGCCGTTCATCTGTGACAATCCTGTATAGGTTACTTGGTGCTATTCAGACATGCTGCTATTCTGACCTTGATGTCTATTGCCTGAATACTGACACGTTTCGCACTGAAATCTGCCTGTCTGTGGATTGTGCTATGTTCCTCAGGTTTTATCAGTTTAGGGAGAGTGCATGCAGTTACCCTAACCCTGACCCTGACCCTGACCTAAACCCTAACCATAACCGTATGGCATGTCGGATGTCGGAATAGCGGTATGTGTCTAAATAGCGTTTGCCCCCTCTCTGGGTTCTGCCCTACCAATGGAAAAGGCAGTAACAGTGCAGTGCTCCAGACTGAGTAAACTGACATTCAAATGATGTTGTCCAGCCAAGTGGTTTTAGGAAGATTACTAACACGTGTGTACAGCAGGCCTCACTAAATGTATGTATTTAGCTATCAAGCATG
>NW_026945775.1:410724-413224 GCF_034702125.1 Engraulis encrasicolus
CAAGCCCAAATGTGGGGGGCTTAGCGCGCTGCGCCACAGCGCCCCCTATACCTGGTTTTATTAAATATTAATATAAGCAGTGAGAAAGAATGAGAGACATATTAATAGGAACTTACAGTTAAGTTAGCTAGGAAAGGAAAATGGATTCTGAAAGTAAATGAGAAAGCCTGCATTACTGTGCATTTACTGTATGGAGAGAGATGAATATCATGTTGCTGGTAATATCTAGGACTTACAGCAAAGACATACACACACACACGCACACATGCACGCGCGCGCACGCACTCACGCACGCACTCACGCACGCGTGCACGCACGCACACACACACACACACACACACACACACACACACATGCACACAGAGGGCAGTCATGGGTAAGCGGTTAGGGTGTCAGACTTGTTGTTGGGAGTAATCAACCAGTGCTCTCGCCCATTCTCCTCCATGACTGAGGTACCGTGAGCATGGTACCGTCCCGCCGCACTGCTTGCTAGGGCCGCCATTGAGGGCTGCCCCCTTGTACAGGTGAGGCACGAATGCAATTTCGTTGTGTGCAGTGTGCAGTGTTCACTTGTGTGCTGTGGAGTGTTGTGTCACAATAACAATGGGAGTTGGAGTTTCCCAGTTGGGCTTTCGCTTTCATTTACTCTACGGAGAGACATGAATATCATGTGGCTGCTGATATCTACCGTAGGATTTAAAGCAAAGACATAAACACAGACACACACACAGGCTTTGGGTGGATGGAGATGGGTGTTGGTGGCACGCATCCTTCAGTGGTACACATACACACACACATGCACACGCACACGCACACAAGTACACGTACACGTACACGTACACGTACACGTACACACACACACACACACACACAAAGAGACGAAGATAGAAAGACACTGTGACAAACTTAGAAAACCTCAATACACACACACATGAACGCGTGCACACACACACACACACACACACACACACACACACACACACACACACACACACACACACACACACACACACACACAAACACTATCTCTATGACATCTTTATAGTGCAGTAACATCAGTATATCAATATCAGTATCCTTGGCAGTTTATGTCGGTGCAGGTGTGTTTGCTGAATGTATAGCCTACAAACACACACCTCATGGTATAGCGAGCAATGGGGATGACTATGAAATGCAAAGGGCTGACTACCTCATTTGCTTTGCATCGGATGCATCCCCTGCATCCATACTCATCGTTGCATAGTAGGCCTATTGCATCATGATAAACTCACCTGACCCAGGTGCATAAAGTAGCCCCTCAGCATCCACTCTGCTTATTTTGGGAGGATTTACTTCATTCCTTTAGTTTCAACGTTTTCTAATCTGTGTCATTTCTGCACAAGTTATACCAAAAGCAAACTGTAGGCCTAGGCTGATTCCTTTCTGTGGCTGATTGAAACTAGATCTCGTACCGTCATGAATCTGGCTTCATCAATTTTCCCATCCCGGAAATTGCTTTTTGCAAAGAGCAATCCATCATGATTCTTGTTGTCCAGAAAGTTTAATGTGTATTATTAGGCTATATTTCATGCTACCTAAAATGGGCTCCTTGTTTTACGACCTATTCATTTAAATTTATTACGCTTTTTACAATAGACTTTGCAGTCATATGGCTCTTCTCCAAAAAAACGGAATATATTGGCTACTTTTTGCCGGGTTTGCTTTATATAGCCTCCTGTCATTTTGACACGTTTTCATTGGAAGAAGAATCTGTCTGTCATCGACTTTACCTTTGCGCAATTGGTCGTCGGTTACAACAGTTGCATCCATTCTACGGCCCGCGCTGTACCTGCGCTGCTGTGAAAGGCTGTCATCGTTCGCTGTTGTCCCGCCCTTTTCACAGATTCTCTCTTGAGCGTTCTATCCATCCACTCTCTCAGTCAGCTCAGCCCTGCTCAGCGCAGCTCAGTTGGGGGGCGAGCGACTCAGGGATGCGCTGCTCACAGTCGTCATAAGCGGGGAGAGTGCTGCTGCTGTTGCTGCTTCTGGCTCTGCTGAGAGAGAGTATCACTACCAAGCAACTGTGCTGTGGGGCTGACGGAGAGGGAGGATAACCGGACTATAACAGGACTACGTCGCGAGGAAAATAACTCTGCGCGGGGAAAGGAGAGGAGGGAGAGCCAGGCACGGGGCTGCTCTCCTGCACTCACGTCAGGCTCTGCCGCTGAACACTCCGAACATGGCGGAGCACCACTCACCCTCCGACGGCAAGCACAAATCGTCTGCCAACGCTGGCAGCGCGATGCTGGGCAGCAACCGAGCCGGTGCCGCGAGTGGGGGCGGTGGAGGTGGGGGAGGCAAAGGAGGCCTCTCGGGCGGACTGACGCATCCAGCTGGGTGGCAGTCACTCCTATCTTTCACGATACTTTTCCTAGCCTGGCTGGCCGGATTCAGTTCAAGACTGTTTGCCGTGATTCGTTTCGAGAGCATCATTCACGAGTTTGACCCATGGTAAGTCAAT
>NW_026945775.1:438224-443224 GCF_034702125.1 Engraulis encrasicolus
TGTACACTGTTTGTTTCTGCTCTCAGTTTATTACGCACAACGTTTCGACCAGTTTCTACCAGACAGAAAAACACTCACAGAGAGACTGATGAGAGGTAGAAAAGAGGATACGTGGAAAGATACTGAGAGGGTGAAGGTAGAGATGGCGTCCGCGCCTTTGTCTTACTTGGGAAGTTTCGCTCGGTGCGTAATTCCAAAACAATGATGCAGTGTGAAGAAAAATTTGCACACAGGAGCTTGATGCTATCAGTGAAACTGTATTAAAAGCCGAAAATAAAGAGAAGCCAAAACAAAAAATGATAGCATCAAACTCCTGAGTGCTTTTTCTACCCAAGATACTGAGGGGGGGAGAAAGAGATTGGAAGAGGAGGTCTGGAGAGAAGGAGCAGAGGGGTTTGGAGATGTGCTGGATTATCAGGTCAGGAGTGGAGAATAGAGAGATGAGGAAGGAAAGGAAAGAAGAGAGGGAAGAGAGAGTATGCACTGTAGTGCCATGGGGAGGAGAGGAGAGATGGATAGATGGAGAGTATTGTATAGGGAGGGAAAGGAAAGAAGAGTGGGAGGAGAGAGTATGCACTGTAGTGCCATGAGGACAGGAGAGATGGACGGAGTGAGGTTATGATGGACGGAAAGAAAATAGACATCGGAGGAGAGGATATGTGGAGAACATGCCAGAGTAGACCCGTGGAGAGGAGAGGTGAGGTGGACAGAGGGAGGAAAATACAGTAGAGAGAGGAGAGGAGAGGAGAGGAGAGGAGAAGAAGTGGGGAGGAGAGGGAAGATATGAAGAGAGAGGAGAGTACATGTTAGCAACTTACCAAAGACTGCCGTGGAGAGGAGAGAAGAAATATGAAGACAGAGGAGAGGAGTGGAGTGGAGAGGAGAGGAGAGGAGCGGAGTGTAGAGGAGAGGAGAGTGGAGGAGAGAAGTGGAGAGGAGAGAGAGGAGAGAAGAGAAGATAAGAGAAGAGAGGAGAGGAGAGGAGAGGAGAGGAGAGGAGAGATAAGAAGACAGAGGAGAGTACATGTTAAAAACTTACCACATACTGCCGTAGGAAGAAGAGGAGAGGAGAGATATGAAGAGAGGAGGAGAGAACATGTCAAGAACATGCCGGCATGCCAGTAGTGCCGTAGGAAGAAGAGAAGAGGAGAGATATGAAGGAAGAGAGGAAGAGAGGAGGATGCCACAGAGGAGAGGTGGACAGAGGGAGGTTATGATGGAGAAAAGGAGATGAGGAGAGAGGGAGGAGAGGATGTGTAGAGAACATGCCACAGTAGTGTCATGGGGATGAGAGGAGAGGTGGACAGAGGGAGGGTGTGATGGAGAAAAGGAGATGAGGAGAGAGGGAGGAGAGGACATGACAGAGAACATTCCATGGTAGTGTCGAGCGGAGGGGAGGAGAGGAGAGGAGAGTGTGATGGAGAAAAAGAAATGAGAGAGAGAGGAGAGGATGTGTAGAGAACATGCCACAGTCAGAGAGAGTAGAGAGAGAGAGGTTCCATTGGCCCATTGTTTCCTGGTTCTATTATGGCCCCCCTTAGGCAGACCTCAGCAGACCTAAGGACTGTTCTATTCATTGTAGGAGCATTATGACACGGCCCTTTAGGCAGACCGGAACCTGGTCACGTTAGGTGCCCATAGAAACCTATTATGTTGGCATATCTCTATAGAATATCCCTGCCACAGTATTTTCTCTGCGAAGAGAGGGCCAGAGAGATATGTGGGGAGAGGTGGAACTAAAGTCTGCACCATGTTAAGAGCATGCCACAGTAGTGCCCAGGGGTCTTAAAGCACCATCTGCATGGAGTGGAGTTGGTGCCAAATGCCCTACTTCTATCCTTTTTCTCTTTCTCCTACTCATCCTCCTCCTCCTCCTCTCCATCCCTCTTTTGAAAGGTCCCTCCTCCCCTGTGTTTCTCCCCTTTCTTCACCAATGCTTGTCCATCCTCCATACTCTACAGATCTCTTTCCTTTTTCTCTGACTCCTACTCATCCTCCTACCCTCTATCCCTCGTTCAAGGATCTCTTTTCATTCTCCGTTCATCCCTTCCTCCTTCCCCTTCTCCATTACTGCCTCCCTCCATCCTCTAGTGTCTTTCACTCTTTACTTCTTCTTGCCTTCTAGTCGTCTATCTCTTTCCCATGTTTTTTTAAGGACTTCTATTCTTCCTTCCTCCCCTCTCTGTTTCTCGCTTTATCCCCCAACTCTCTCTCTCTCTCTTTCTCTCTCTCTCTCTCTCTCTCTCTCTCTCTCTCTCTCTCTCTCTCACACTCACTCTCTCTCTCTCTCTTTCTCTCTCTATCTCTCTCTCTGTCACACACACACACACATACACACACACACACACACACACACACACACACACACACACACACACACACACACACACACACACACACACACACACCCTCCACTGCAGAGGTTTCTCCTCTCGTCTGTCAATCTGGTTCCCTGAAGCCTTGGCTCATTCTCTTTCTCATTCTCTTTCTATCTTTTTTATGGCTTTTCTTTCTTTCATATGGGTTTTAGCTTCTCCATCCTTTCCTATAAATCTGTCCCTCTCCATCTCCCTCTCCGCCACCCTTCTCTCTCTCTCCCTCTGCCCCCCTTCTCTCTCCCTCTGCCCCCCTTCTCTCTCTCTCCTCCCCCTCCCCCTCTCCTTCTCTCTGTGTCCCTGGAGCACCATCTCCTCTACCCCCCCCCCCTCCTCTCTCAATCCCCCCCCCTCTTCTCTCTCCCTCTGCCCCCCCCCCTCTCCTTCCTTCTGCCCCCTTTCTCTCACCCCCTTCTATCTCCATCTGCCCCCCCTTCCCTCTCACTCTGACCCCCCTCTCTCCCTCTGCCCCCCCCCTTCTCTCTTCTCTCTCCCACTCTGCACCAATGTGTGGTCAGTTGTCCCGGGCCCGGAGTGTCGGCGGTGGGAGGACAGAATTAGGTCCCCATTACATTGAATGTATTGGGTGTGGGGGCCCTATCAGATGACTCTGTCTTGGCCCCGGGCAAAAGCTGTCAGTGGCCCTGCTACAGTGCACAGTAATGTAATGCTGCTATGATGATGAAGCACTTAACTGCTGAGCGAAGTGCCAAAGATGTAGTGGACAAGCACCCTGTAGGGAAGAGTGTGTAATATACAGTACTGTATGTGTTGGTTGCTTTGCGTGGGTAGCACATTATGTCGTATGCCATTGCAGCTCACAATTATTCCCGATTGCCTATTGTGATGTACTGCATATGCCCCTCATGAAAAACACTTTGCAATGTTTTTCTTGTTCTTTCATGCTGTGTACTATATGCACTTTATTAACTTTTTTCCCTGTATGGCAGACTGGCATTATGTAAAGGCATATGACCAAAACTGTCTAACCCTAACCTGTCAGTAAAACAGTGTTTCTGTTGCTTTACTTTTGCCCAGAAGAGCGAAATGAGCAAAGGAAATGGCAAATTTGTGCCCAGATCAAAATCATCCCTAAATCTATTGTCACAGGGCGTTGTGTGGGACTGGGTGTTTGCATGTGTTTGGATTTGTCAACATCTAAAGGCGTTGTCCACAAACGCAATAGAAGGTGCAAATTGGCTTGTTATGTTATCTTACTTACTTCTAAGGTATGAAACCACGTTTCATATAGGGGTTGCTGTGTACTCTCCAAATGCAACTTTCTAAGCATGTGTGAAGATATGTCCACAAATACATCCTCTGTTCCTTGGAGTCATTTTCACGGTGAGCAACAAGGGTCCCTCTGCAAGCTGCTCATGTAAGGATGTATGTGTGTGTGTGTGTGTGTGTGTGTGTGTGTGTGTGTGTGTGTGTGTGTGTGTGTGTGTGTGTGTGTGTGTGTGTGTGTGTGTGTGTGTGTGTGTCTGCGTCTGTGTCTGTGTCTGTGTCTGTGTCTGTGTGGTTGGCTTTTCATATAAGCCTGTGCATTAGTGGTGCCAACAGCAGGGATATTTTTCATCATTGTCCCACCGGTTCCCAAACTCGTCTAAAGCCCAGCCTTTCTCTGCACGTACAAGTCGTTTTTTTTTCTGAAAAACTGCAGTGAGTGAAAGTAAGCCTAATATGGACAGAGTGCTTCTAAAATATACGCAGAAGGCAAGTGTGTGTGTGTGAGTGTGTGTGTGTGTGTGTGTGCGTGTGTGTGTGTGTGTGTGTGTGTGTGTGTGTGTGTGTGTGTGTGTGTGTGTGTGTGTGTGTGTGTGTGTGTGTGTGTGTGTGTGTGTGTGTGTGTGTGTGTGCGCGCGCACGTTCATGTGTGTGTGTGTGTGTGTGTGTGTGCGAGGGAGAGAGAGAGAGAGAGAGAGAGAGAGAGAAAGAGAAAGAGAAAGAGAGAGATTGCTGGAAAATGAGAAGCTTGACAGCAGAAAGCACTTAGCGCCTCCTGGGTCCACACTCAACACAGAGCCGTTGATGAAATCAATAGTCTAGAAATCACACGTTTCACTTCATGCTGCTCTTTAAAGGAAACCTGAAGCTTCTTAGGCTTAGGCTGCTTACTTCTTAGACTGCGTCCTTTTTAGGCTGTGTTCGTCTACTTCTCGACTTCCATGTTACATGTTGCCCAATTTCCTTAAGTGCATGACACCCTTGATATAATTTATTGATTAATTTTATGATTTAATTGCACTGCACTACACTGCACTCATTTCCCCCGAAGTGTCAATCAGTTGGGCACATTGTAGGGAAAGGTAGATGCTGATTGCTGATTGGCAGTGGAAGAAGAAAAGCTTGATTCTGCTAATTAAACAGTGATTGGATATTTGTACAGGGAATAACGCAACTCCAACTGGCCGTGATGCAGGAAGAAGCAAACTTCCATTGGCTGTAGAGCAGGGAAACCTTGATTCTAATTGGGCATGATGAAGGGAAAATTACATTGTTATTGGCTGCTAGGGCTGCACAATTAATCGAAATAAGCCGAAAATTGTGATCTAATAGTGATATCGAAGTCGGGATTTCAGTCGGGATGCAGTCACCTGCCTTTGGGTGTCCTTGAAGCCAGAT
>NW_026945775.1:450724-468224 GCF_034702125.1 Engraulis encrasicolus
AGGAGGAATGGAGGAAAGGATGAAGAGACAGAGAAGAGGGATGGAGAGATGGATGGAGGAAAGTGTGTGTGTTTGATGGAGGGATGAAAAGGGGGCAGCAGAAGAGTGAGGAGGGAGGGGCACCCGTGGAAATAACGGGAAGAGGGGGGTGGAGGGAGGTAGGGCTGCGCAATTAATCGAAAATAATCGAAAATCGTGATATAATCGTGAAATCGAAATCGGGATTTCAATCGGGATTTAATCGTGGCAATAGTGACCTACCTTCGAGAGCGTCCTTGAAGCCAGAACATACTGATAGGTTGGTGTTTCTGGCCAGAAATCTGTTCAACTAAGTTTCTTCCCGTATATAATTCATTCTTGGTTATACAACAAAAATCAATAATCACGATTAATAAACGTGATTATGATTTTGACCCAAATAATCATGATTATGATTTTTTCCATAATCGTGCAGCCCTAGAGAGAGGGATGGAGGAAGAGATGGAGGTGAGCAGGCAGGTGAAAAAGTGAAGAGGGGCCATGTCAGTCAGTCCTCGGAGGAAGATGGAGACACAGACAAAAACAATTGTGTGTGTGTGTGTGTGTGTGTATGTGTGTGAGTACGTTTGTGTATGTGTATGTGTGTGTGCGCGCGCACACATGTGTGTGTGTGTCTGTGTGTGTGTCTGTGTGTGTGTCTGTGTGTGTGTGTAACCGGCTGTAGGGGAACATTAGTGAATCACTTTGGCACCACAGGTTTGGGCCACCACAAGCTTTTTATGGACAAAATGTTATTTACGCCATGAGGGCAAATTGTCATCAGCACTGCAGTGCTTTACTGCAGGTGTGTGTGTGTGTGTGTGTGTGTGTGTGTGTGTGTGTGTGTGTGTGTGTGTGTGTGTGTGTGTGTGTGTGTGTGTGTGTGTGTGTGTGTGCGTGCGTGCGTGTATGTGTGTGTGTGTGTGTGTGTGTGTGTGTGTGTGTGTATGTGTGTGTGTACATATTTCTCTAGCATTGGCTGAATTTTCCCTCAAGCAGCAGTGGTTAGCTGTAAATCCGGATCTTAGCATGCGTGTATGCGTGTGTGTGTGTGTGTGTGTGTGTGTGTGTGTGTGTGTGTGTGTGTGTGTGTGTGTGTGTGTGTGTGTGTGTGTGTGTGTGTGTGTGTGTGTATGTGTGTGTGTGTGTGTGTGTCTGTGTGTGTATGTCTGTGTGTGTGCGAGAGAGAGAGATTGATTTCGTCCCACACTGCAAGGGTGTAATGATTATGAGCTTTCACCGTGATGCGTGCTTGTGTGTGTGTGTGTGTGTGTGAGGTGTTTTTTTCCTCCCTCAGGATGGTAAATATGTCAGTGGAAGTGCCGTAGTGTTCAAAGTCATTAACCAAGCAGCCCTCTGTGCCTGTAATGGGGTGAGTGCCGTGTAACAGTAATGACATATTTGCATTGATTGATTTACTCAGCATGGCAGATAAATCACACACACACACACACACACACACACACACACACACACACACACACACACACACACACACACACACAAACACACATACACACACACACACACACACACACACACACACACACACACACACACACACACACACAAACACACACACACAGTAACTGCAGAGAGGAAGGCGACGCCATCCTATGTACTCCACCCAGCCTGGCGATGCCATCCTATGTACTCCACCCAGCCTGGCGATGCCATCCTATGTGCTCCACCCAGCCTGGCAACGCCATCCTATGTACTCCACCCAAACAAAGATTTTGGCTCCGCACATAGTCTGGCAAAACCCTTCTTAGCTCGTTTCGCTCACTGTTTAGCCAGTCAGCAAACAGTTGAGAGTGGTGACCCAGAACTCACCAGCAAAGTCTGTTTGGTTAAGATAACAATTGATTGGTTAAGATAACACTATTCACACTTTTGCTTTGTTATCTGTATGCTTTTGTGACACTATATCATGACGATCATGCTAATAAAGCACAATATGGGTTTTAATTTGAATTCGGAACTCCAATGAATTTAAATGGCAGAGTAAGATCAGACCATCTCCCACCCTCCATGGAGACGGATTCCCCTTAGCTTTTGCCAGACTGTTTGACGGAGTCAACAATCAGCTTTCGCCCAGGCTAGGAAATCACCAGGTACAGAGTGTGAATACGCCTCTCAACCATTGAAGCAGAATAGTGGAGGGAAAATGGAGGATTGGCGTTTTATATGGGCTACGTCCCCAGTAACTGCAGAGTTGAAGGAGGATGGAGCATGCTGAGACATCACTAGGTACAGAATGTGAGTTTGCCTCTCAACCATTGAAGCAGAATAGTGGAGGGAAAATGGAGGAACGAAGATGTCAGGAAAATCGATCTGCAGACAGACAGGAAGGAATCAGGAACAGGATGTGAGTCGCGCCTCTCAACCATTGAATCAGGAACAGGATGTGATTACACCTCTCAACCATTGAATCAGGAACAGGATGTGATTACACCTCTCAACCATTGAAGCAGGGCAAAGCGATTCCCACCCCGGTTCATTTCCCAATCCTCCCTTATCTCTCTCTCTCCACTCATTTCCTGTCCCACTCTTCACTGTCCTGTCTAAATAAAGTTGAAAAAAACCCTAAAATATACAAAAAAACCCATTGAAGCAGAATAGTGGAGGGAAAATGGAGGTACAGAGATGACAGGAAAATAGATCAGTAGGCAGACAGACAAGAAGGAATCAGGAACAGGATGTGATTACACCTCTCAACCATTGAAGCAGGAACAGGATGTGAGTACACCTCTCAACCATTGAAGCAGGAACAGGATGTGATTACACCTCTCAACCATTGAAGCAGGAACAGGATGTGATCACCCCTCTCAACCATTGAAGCAGGAACAGGATGTGATTACACCTCTCAACCATTGAAGCAGGAACAGGATGTGATTACACCTCTCAACCATTGAAGCAGGAACAGGATGTGATTACACCTCTCAACCATTGAAGCAGGAACAGGATGTGATAACACCTCTCAACCATTGAATCAGGAACAGGATGTGATTACACCTCTCAACCATTGAAGCAGGGCCAGCTGGGCACTGGACTGCTGCCGGATGACCCACGTTCGATCTCTAACCCTAACCCTAACCCTAACCCTAACCCTAACCCGAACCCTAACCCTAACCCTAACCCCTAAACCCTAACCCTAACCCTAACCCTAACCCTAACCCTAACCCTAACCCTAACCCCTAACCCTAACCCTAACCCTAACCCTAACCCCTAACCCTAACCCCTAACCCTAACCCTAACCCTAACCCTAACCCCTAAAAAGTGTCGGAATAGCGTCATGTCGGAATAGCGATTGCCCCCCTTTCTCCCCCACTCATTTCCTGTCCCACTCTTCACTGTCCTGTTGAAAAACCCTAAAATAATATATATATAAAAAAAAAAAAACATTGAAGCAGAAGTGGAGGGAAAATGGAGGAACAGAGATGACAGGAAAATAGGTCGGCAGGCAGACAGGAAGGAATCAGGAACCTCTCAACCATTGAAGCAGGGCTCAGCCGGGGCTTGGTCAGTTGGGCACTGGACTGCTGTGTGGACGACCCGGTTTCGATTCCCACCCCGGTTCGTTTCCCGATCCACCCTCGTCTCTCTCTCCCTCCCACTCATTTCCGGTCCCACTCTTCACTGTCCTCTCTAAATAAATCCTTAAAAAATATTTACAAAAAAAACATTATCAGAATAGGGGAGGGATAATGGAGGATTGGCGTTTTATATGGGCTACGTTCCCAGTAACTGCAGAGTGGAAGGAGGAAGGAGGAAGGAGGGACATCACCAGGTACAGAGTGTGACTACGCCTCTCAACCATTGAAGCAGAATAGTGGAGGGATAATGGAGGAACAGAGATGACAGGAAAATAGATCGGCTGACAGATAGGAAGGAATCAGGAACAGGATGTGATTACACCTCTCAACCATTGAAGCAGGGCAAAGCGATTCCCACCCCGGTTCGTTTCCCGATTCTCCCCAGTCTCTCTCTCCCCCACTCATTTCCTGTCCCACTCTTCACTGTCCTGTCTAAATAAAGTTGAAAATCCCTAAAATATATACTAAAAAAAACATTGAAGCAAAATAGTGGAGGCATAATGGAGTAACGAAGATGACAGGAAAATAGATCGGCTGACAGATAGGAAGGAATCAGGAACAGGATGTGATTACACCTCTCAACCATTGAAGCAGGAACAGGATGTGAGTACACCTCTCAACCATTGAAGCAGGAACAGGATGTGAGTAGACCTCTCAACCATTGAAGCAGGAACAGGATGTGAGTACACCTCTCAACCATTGAAGCAGGAACAGGATGTGAGTACACCTCTCAACCATTGAAGCAGGAACAGGATGTGAGTACCCTTCTCAACCATTGAAGCAGGAACAGGATGTGATTACACTTCTCAACCATTGAAGCAGGAACAGGATGTGATTACACCTCTCAACCATTGAATCAGGAACAGGATGTGATTACTCCTCTCAACCATTGAATCAGGAACAGGATGTGATTACACCTCTCAACCATTGAATCAGGAACAGGATGTGATTACTCCTCTCAACAATTGAATCAGGAACAGGATGTGATTACTCCTCTCAACCATTGAATCAGGAACAGGATGTGTTTACACCTCTCAACCATTGAATCAGGAACAGGATGTGATTACACCTCTCAACCATTGAAGCAGGAACAGGATGTGAGTACACCTCTCAACCATTGAATCAGGAACAGGATGTGATTACACCTCTCAACCATTGAAGCAGGAACAGGATGTGATTACACCTCTCAACCATTGAAGCAGGAACAGGATGTGATTACACCTCTCAACCATTGAATTAGGGCCCGCTGGGCACTGGACAGCTGCGCGGATGACCCACGTTCGATTCCTTTCCCTTTCCCTAACTCTAACCCTAACCCACACCCTAAGCCTAACCCCTAACCCTAACCCTAACCCACAACCTAATCCTAACCCCTAACCCCTAACCCTAACCCTAACCCTAACCCTAACCCTAACCCTAACCCTAACCCTAACCCTAATCCCTAACCCTAAACCCCTAAACCCTAACCCCTAACCTCTAACCCCTAACCCTAACCCTAACCCTAACCCTAACCCCTAAAAAGTGTCGGAATAGCGTCATGTCGGAATAGCGATTGCCCCCCTTTCTCCCCCACTCATTTCCTGTCCCACTCTTCACTGTCCTGTTGAAAAACCCTAAAATAATATATATATAAAAAAAAAAAACCATTGAAGCAGAATAGTGGAGGGATAATGGAGGAACAGAGATGTCAGGAAAATCGATCTGCAGACAGACAGGAAGGAATCAGGAACAGAATGTGAGTAAGCCTCTCAACCATTGAAGCAGGGCCCAGCCATGGCTTGGTCGGCTGGGCACTGGACTGCTGCGCTTACGACCCGGGTTCGATTCCCGCCCCGGTTTGTTTCCCGATCCACCCTCGTCTCTCTCTCCCACTCATTTCCTGTCCTCTAAATAAATCCTTAAAAAATATTTACAAAAAACATTATCAGAATAGGGGAGGGATTATGGAGGATTGGCGTTTTATATGGGCTACGTCCCCAGTAACTGCAGAGTTGAAGGAGGATGGAGCATGCTGAGACATCACCAGGTACAGAGTGTGAATACGCCTCTCAACCATTGAAGCAGAATAGTGTAGGGAAAATGGAGGAACGAAGATGACAGGAAAATAGATCAGTAGGCAGACAGACAAGAAGGAATCAGGAACAGGATGTGATTACACCTCTCAACCATTGAAGCAGGGCCCAGCCATGGCTTGGTCGGCTGGGCACTGGACTGCTGCGCTTACGACCCGGGTTCGATTCCCACACCGGTTTGTTTCCTAATCCACCCTCGTCTCTCTCTCCCACTCATTTCCTGTCCTCTCTAAATAAATCCTTAAAAAATATTTACAAAAAAACATTATCAGAATAGTGGAGGGATAATGGAGGATTGGCGTTTTATATGGGCTACGTCCCCAATAAAGTCAAGTCAAGTCAAGTCAGCTTGTATTGTCCCTTTTATCATATGCACAAGACATACAAGGAAAAAGTAAATTGCGTTTTCTCTCTATACCATGCCAGGACAAGACATATAGGCCTACAACTGACATAAAGTGCTAGACAGGACAGGTAACAGTGATGGACTGGTACCAATGGACAATAATAATAGTAAGAGTAGAAGGAGGAAGGATCACTAGGTACAGAATGTGAGTTTGCCTCTCAACCATTGAATCAGGAACAGGATGTGATTCGCTTAACTCAAGTGCCCTGCATGGGGCAGACAAACGAGTGGGACCAAGAAGGATTTGCTGACTGATTAACTGAATTGCCTACATAATAGGAAATTACGGAGATTGAATGAATGAGCCACCAACAGGAGAATGGGGCTCATAAGACATAAAGTTTGGTGCGAAAAAAAAAAAACTCATCAAGCTTTAAACTGGCTAAGATTGGATGGGATAAATTGGCATGGGAAATCTCCAAGCCTTCCCATTAAAGCAACAGGCTAGAGAAAGAATTACCTCTCTCTCTCAAACGACAAAGACAATGTCTGCTTCTCTTCTCTAACCCACTGGTAAATGAACTGCATTTATATAGCGCCTTTCCACTCCTTCGGGCACTCAAAGGGCTTACCGGTGGCAGAGGGTGCATTCCAATATGCAGACTTGCGTCTTCCACTTGTGCTTGTGGCCTCGTACCAGGAAGTAATACGTTGTGGTGACATCACTGACAACAGCATTGTATTTCAATATCTCACAAAAGCTCAACTGTAAAGTCATTTTCTCATTTGCAAACTGGATGGCGAATGAAGAATAGTCCCCCAAAAATTGTTGTGGCTAGGCTGACTTTTTCTCAATGGAGACGGGGGCCTTTTGCAGAACGGCTCCTCTACCACCACCGCCCCAATATAGTTAATACATCATAGGCCAAGGCAAGTGCAGGTCGTCCCCATTTCACTCCAATAGATGAATCATTGAAATGAATTTAGAAACATTAGGTTAAGGGTTGGAAAAAATGTAATCAAATTATTTTTTGTAAAACCTCAATCTGATTCCGTTAACTGAATTGCCCTGGGGCAAAGGAATGAGATGCGGTACAATTATCAGGAATGGTTATGGACACGAGAATGGGGTGCTTTAGATGACATTAAGCTGTCAAGGTGATAGCCACCAACAACTCAACTGGCCAAGATTGGATGGGATAACTTGGCATGAGAAAGTCAAAAATCCCCTACCCTTCCCATTAAAGGTAAGGTAAGGTAAGGTAACTTTATTGGTAACCGAAGGTAGATTTGTTTGCAGGTAAAAAAGTAGAGACTTAAAACAAGTCCACACAGTAGTGGTGGCAGTGACACAACGCAACAATGACACACAGGAGACTAAAAAAAAAAAAAAAAAACATAAACACATAAACAAAACAAAACAAAACAAAGCAACAGTATGCACATTTGCCATTGTGTCAAACCAGTTGGAAAATGCACCTCTTAACTAGCTGAATGCAATCAGCCCAAGGAGGGTGGGAAAGTGAATTCTGGAGGGTATTTTACCCGCTTTCAACTCGATTGATGAAGCACTGGAATGAACAAACATTATGCTGTGGGGTTGAACAAATCCAAACTAATCAATTTCAAACAGCTCAAGCTAGCTGAAGTTAATGAACCATTGAAATTATTTTGAAAACATCACTCCCAAGGTTGAAAAACTTATTTTAGTGTTGCACAGACTACATTAACTGAAGAAGACAAATTAGCTTATTGATGGATTTTAATGCACTTTTAATGTTTTCATTGCACAGGCAGAATCAATATCTCGTTTGAGTTACAATTTTCTGAAGGGGGGATTTTCTGTTTTCTGTGGATTTTCTGTTCTCTGTGGACTAGAATGCTGCAGTGTTGGATCAGGGTGATGCACTTTGTCAATGTGATAGATTTGTATGAAGTCGGCCCAGACAGATGGGAACAGGTATATAAATGGTAAAAAGAGATTGAGAGATTTGGGGAAAAACAAGACTTTAACTGTGTTGTTGTTGTTTTGGGGTAAAAACTGTCTCTTAAATTATAAGGTACAACAGGCTTACTACGCCTGAGAACTCGGTGATATATTGTTGGTGGGACCTTAGATGCCCTCTCCTCCCTCCCTCCTTAGATGCCCTCCTCCACCGGCAGAACGGTGTGCGATTGCACTGCACATAATGTACCTTTACGGTAGTGTTTCTCAACGGGGGCCAGGGGGGCACTGGGGAGCCCTAGGGGGGCGTTGACAAGGGTAAAGCTGGGAGGGGGTGGTGCTTAGTTGCCATTTGAGGACATTTGTCTATTTTCTTGTGTTAATACTACTTGGGGGGGGATGGCAGGCTTATAATGAGGTCCAGGGGGTATGTGGGGGGGGGGGGGGGGTGGTTGTGACCTAGTGGTTAGAGAGTTGGTCTTTCAATCTAGGGGTTGCCGGTTCGAATCCCCCCCTGACTTCTCCCTACATCTCCATCCAAGGCTGAAGGCACCTAACCCCACATATACTTGTAAGTCGCTTTGAATAAAATGAAAGCGTCAGATAAGTGCAATGGAATGTAATGTTGGGAGGCTTATGAGAACCAAGGGGGTGTTTCTTCGTAAAAGGTTGAGAAACACTGCTTTACGGGGAGAGGTTGAGAAACACTGCTTTACGATGAGAGGTTAAGAAAGATTGCTTTACGGTGAGAGGTTGAGAGAGAGACTGCTTTACGGTGAGAAAGCTGCCACAAGCACAGACCTCTCCTGCCCTCTCAAAACCACGCTCTTCAATCAAAGACCTTGTTTTCAGCCCACTCACTCCATATGGCTCTCTAGCAGCACTCACTTTATACAAGACACACACGCACGCACGCACGCACGACACGCACGACACGCACACACACACACACACACACACACACACACACACACACACACCCACACACACACACACACACACACACACGCACTCCAGACACACACACACACACACGCAGGCGCACAAACACGCCCGTGCTCACACGCACGCACTCCAGACACGCACACACACACACACACACACACACACAC
Source organism: Engraulis encrasicolus (assembly GCF_034702125.1). Classification (NCBI taxonomy): domain Eukaryota; kingdom Metazoa; phylum Chordata; class Actinopteri; order Clupeiformes; family Engraulidae; genus Engraulis; species Engraulis encrasicolus. Next base: position 459,814 of record NW_026945775.1, read on the forward strand.
ACACACACACACACACACACACACACACACACACACACACACACACACACACACAAACACACACACACACACACACACACACACACACACACACACACACACACACACACACACACACACACACACAGACACTTGTGTGCACACAGACACACTGTCTTCGTGCATTGAAATGGGCACAGGAGACCCCTGCCCTAGACATTAATTATGCCACCAGAATTAATGCATGCATTATAGCAGACACACACAGACACACACACACACACACACATACTTCTCATTATAGATCCCCGCCGCCAACCCCTCTTCTCCCCACGCGAGCCACAATCCATTAAAAGACAGTTAGCATCCAATTTGAATGTATTGTTTGATTCTAATGCCCTCAAGGAAACACTTCCTCGCCTGTTTTGTTTTGCGGCAAATTGGCATTTAGTTCCCAATTGGTCACATTTTTTCCCTCCTTCTTCCGTTTTGCAAATTAATTCCATAATGTCCGTGTTCAATCTTATACTGTGGCTATCGCAGAAATGTCAAGACTGTCCACCCATGCTCAATTTAAGTAGGAGTTCAGCTTATGTCTGAACTCCTCTTTACGTACACTGTGTTAAGTTCTGCTTCAGCTAACACACAAAAGGTGCACCAAATGAGTTTTTTTCCCTCACAGTGGTAATTTCATTCATCCCACATGATAGAAAATTGCATGGGTCTAGTTGTTTTAACTTACAGTAATTTGCTCAGCCTGGATTCTTGCATACATCAGGACTGCTGCAGCTACTAAAATGGAAATTACGGGTGAATGTGGATTTGCACAGAAATAGACACTTTGCAATAAAACATCTATCTACATATGATATCAAATGTATGTTTTATTCCAAAGAGCATATTTGTACTGTATATTATTGTAATGTAATGTAATACAAATCCACATGTAGCCTACCTGTGATTTCCATTTTTAGCTGCGGAGTGCAGTCTGCAATATCCACCACCACTTTACATATCACTGAAGCCCAGCCTGGATTCTCACAGCCACATACGCACCTCTAATGAAAATCTTCAAATGGATGAGAGTTTTATGCGCTTTCCCTCACAATCATGTTCCTACATTATGGCACACCGCGAAACATGATGTAGTAGGATTAAGCAGGCTTTTCTGAATACCATGTACTGTAGGCAGGGAGTCTTTCATGAACATGCATCAAAGACATGCAAAAACATGCATCTAGTGCATACATTCATAACCACACCGTGCTTCTTATCGGTATGGGATCATATATCAAATATCATGCATATAGCAATGCATGCTACATGTGTCCACACAGCGTTTCCCACCGTCCTGAACATATGTCCATGCATACATAATATGACCACATGGTGTTTCGCACCGATGTGGAAAATATATCAATGTGTACATTTATATGACCACTAGGCAGGATTCCCACTGACCTGAACATATATCATTAACATATGGCAGACATGAATTTCTCATACTGTAAAATGGATGAACGAATTTGCATTTTCCAACAACAAGGTATATCCGTGCAGTATATGTGTGGCATGTAGTGTGGCATAGGTAACCAAATAGTGTGAAGAAAAGCAAGCGCATGCTGCAGCTTAAGGGTCTACGCATTTTTTTAGCTGCAAAGACCCAACATCCACCTTCACATTATTTAAATTGACATTTGTCCCACTGCAATGCACCTGCAAGTTTTGCCCAAAAGTGTTTCCCACCACTTTAAACATTCATCAATGCCTACATGTGATGACTAAACATTGCATATTTCCACTGCCCTGATAAATCAGTATATGACTGCATATAGAGCTAGTATATTTTACATACGTAAATTTCTGATGAAAGAGTAAAATGAAAGAAAAGTAAAAGTTATTGTTTTGCATTTTTTCCTCCCAAACCCATCCCAACATTTTGATGCAAACCTTGGTCACACAGTGCAGTTGTCTGTCACACAATACTGTACATGCAGTCTTTCCTTCTGATGTGAACTTGTCAGTGCATTCAGTAAGAATATGACCACAACACAGACAGTCTCTTTGTGTGGATCGAGGACATACAGTAAAAAAAAAAATCAACACTTCAACACTTACAGAGGCAATTTAACATCTCCTTGAGTGTATTTGGCCCCAGACTCTCTAAATGTTGAATTAACACTGCATGTTGTCCTGTTGAGGAGTGGTTGGGCCTTGAGTTGCCATCTGCATGCTATTTACATCTTGTGAATGGCACACATTCAGTGGAGGATGTTTTTTAACGTCAAGGCTGGAAGACATTGGTTAGCATGAATTTGGTTAGAAATGTGTGTTGCAGGAAAAGACTCGATTTGAAATGCGGTGCTTGAGTGCAGCATGGATTACTACTTAGCTGCAGCCTTGACCACCAATACCTTGAGGCTAGAGGACAGAGACATGGAAAGTGTGTGTGTGCGTGCGTGCCTGCATGCCTGCATGTTTTTGTGCGTGTGTGCGTGTGTGTGTGCGTGTGGTGTGTGTGCAATTGTGTATGCGTGATAGCTCCCCACTGGTAATTAGTCAAAAACTAATTTCTAAATTCAACAAAATGAGAGAACATCCCCATCCTTCAGGGTCACGTTTCTTTTTTTCTTAAATGTGAAGGTCGTCCTCTCTCTTCCTTGCAAGTCAGACGTCAGTGTATGTGTGTGTGTGTGTGTGTGTGTGTGTATGTGTGTGAGTGTGTGTGTGTGAGAGAGAGAGAAAGAGAGAGAGAGAGAGAGAGAGAGAGAGAGAGAGAGAGAGAGAGAGAGAGAGAGAGAGAGACTAGATATTTTTTCTATCCTTCTCTTACATTGAGAAGCAGTGAGTCTGTTATCTCCTAGAAGTCTGAATTTCTTCGGTTCTTCAATGATGATGAAATCTATTGATGAAAACGTTCTGTCAGTCAAAACACACAATTATTGCCGTCGGCCTCTGTTTGACCTGATAACAATGAAAACAGATTGTTTTGTTATCAAAGCTTTTTTACTGTTCAGTTATTTATTTAGTCGATTGCTCAAATCGTCCTCAGGGCAGAAGCCTGTTGTGATTGATTATTTATTTGTTGTCCTCACACACTCTGCCTGTCTCACTCTCCTCTCACTCTCTCACTCTCCTCCACCTGTCTCACTCTCCTCTCCCTGTCTCACTCTCCTCTCCCTGTCTCACACACTCTCCCTGTCTCCCTCTCCTCTCACTCTCTCACTCTCCTCCACCTGTCTCACTCTCCTCTCCCTGTCTCACTCTCCTCTCCCTGTCTCACACACTCTCCCTGTCTCCCTCTCCTCTCCCTGTCTCACTCTCCTCTCCCTGTCTCTCCTCTCCTCTCCCTGTCTCACTCTCCTCTCCTCTCCCTGTCTCACTCTCCTCTCCTCTCCCTGTCTCCCTCTCCTCTCCCTTTCTCACTCTCCTCTGCCTGTCTCACTCTCCTCTCCCTGTCTCACTCTCCTCTCCTCTCCCTGTCTCCCTCTCCTCTCCCTTTCTCCCTCTCCTCTCCCTGTCTCACTCTCCTCTCCCTGTCTCACTCTCCTCTCCCTGTCTCACACACTCTCCCTGTCTCACTCTCCTCTCCCTGTCTCCCTCTGTCTCCCTCTCCTCTCCCTGTCTCCCTCTCCTCTCCTTGTCTCCCTCTCCTCTGCCTCTTTCCCTGTCTCACTCTCCTCTCCCTGTCTCACTCTCCTCTCCCTGTCTCACACACTCTCCCTGTCTCCCTCTCCTCTCCCTGTCTCACTCTCCTCTCCCTGTCTCTCCTCTCCTCTCCCTGTCTCACTCTCCTCTCCCTGTCTCCCTCACTCTCCTCTCCCTGTCTCCCTCTCCTCTCCCTGTTTGTCTGCTATCTTCTCCTTTGACTATGTTGATTTTTAATACTCACAGCTTCTCATCTGGAGGCATTTGTGTTCTCATGGCAGATGAGGGAGAGAGAGAGAGAGAGAGAGAGAGAGAGAGAGAGAGAGAGAGAGAGAGAGAGAGAGAGAGAGAGAGAAGAGAGAGAGAGAGAGAGAGAGAGAGAGAGAGAGAGAGAGAGAGAGAGAGAGACTTTTGACTTTTAAAATCCCTTTATTGAACCAACCATGGCCCACACATCCACCAAAACAACCCCACCTCCCACCCCACCCTACCCTACCCCATTAAAAACACCCCTTACCAAAGAAACCTTAACCCAACACCCTCATTAGCTGTCCACACCCCTTTATCCACACACCACTTCTTATTGAATAGTTCAAGGTTGTCAATAGCCTGGTAGTAGGCATGCTCCACAGTGATCCTGGACTCAACCAGGGCCTTGAACATTCCCACCCGGTCCCCCACACACCCCTCTTCCTCCAGTCTGTTACATTTCCAAATGCACAACTTGGCTTGCCCCATCAGAAAGTTCACCACGGTGCACATTAGTCCCATTTTCTTGGAGTACTTGACCCCAAAAATGAAAACCTCCTTGGAGAAGCGGAGGCCAAAGCGGCTACACAGTTTGTCCAGCAGGGTAAAAAGAGCATGCAGCTTAACACAGTCACAAAACATGTGAAACACATTATCAGGCACATTGCAGACCCCACAAACACTAGATTTATCAGGTCTAAGTTTAGCAACAAAGACCTTTGTGGCTAAGGCACAGTGCAGCACACGCCACTGAAGGTCACCTGAGCGTTTCGGTAATGGGCCTTTATAGAGTGTTCTCCATGCTGGAGGTGCTACCTGACTACTAGAAAGGTGAGCCCTCCACTTAGTGTCTGGTCGGTCTTTAAGAACGTTAAAATGCAAACACTTTACAACCAGATTGTACAATGTCCTTTTCTCAACAGCTTTAAAACTAACAGCTTGTAGTCCCTGATTGGTTAACAGCTGCCCATCCCTATTGCCCGGCATAGCTTGTCTAACAGCAATTTTTATGTCTGGACATTCAGCCTCCGCTGACCCCCCATTTAGCACACTGTCTACAAAGCCAGCAGAGCAGGCTGGCATCCCATCTTTCCACCCCCTCAGAAGACCTTCCACCATCCTCAGGGACCTGACCCCAAGTGTAGAGGCCAAGTCTTCAGCTGACCGCCAGGACCCCTCCCTTTGGTCAATGAGGTCCTTTAACTTTGTTACTCCTGCTTCCAGCAAGAGTTGAGTAACACTGCTCAACACTACTTAACACTACACTACTGAGTTACAGGCTGTTCGACCCAGAAAGTGTTAGAGAAGAGGGGCTCCTCCAGTCCAAAATGTTCCCTTGCCGTTGTGAATAAACTCCAGGCCTTCAGCACTGAGCCATAGAAGCTGTGCGGTGTGACCTGAACAAGCTCACTGTGGGACAGTAAGAACACATGCCGGTCGAAGAAGCCTCGGGTAGCTGCCCTAAGTGTTGCTCGGCCAAAATCCACCCATGGCTTGTCTTCACCGTACAACAGCTTCTGTGCCGACTGCAGTCTCATTGCTTTCACTTTCGCCGATATGTCCACCAGGCCCTGCCCCCCCTCTGCTACCGGTAAGTACAGTAGGCCAGGGGGCAGCCAGTGATTGCTGTCCCAGATGAAGTTGACGAATACCTTCTGCAAGCTTGAGACAAGCTCAGCAGGAGGATCCAAAACTGTCAGCCTGTGCCACAACATTGAAGCTGCCAGATTGTTGACAACTAGCACGCGACCTCTGTATGACAGTTGAGGCTTGATCCACTCCCACCGCTGAAGCTTACCGGTTACTTTATCAACCAGCCCATCCCAGTTCTTCTCCATGTACTGCTCTGACCCAAAACACACCCCCAGAATTTTAAGTCCAGTCCTGCCCCATTGTTGTTGTACTGGGAGGCGTGGAGGTGGTTGGTCTTGCCAACCCCCCAGAAGAAACTATGCAGTCTTCTCCCAATTCACCTTCGCAGATGAGGCTTTGGCAAATATATCCAGTGAAGAGAGCAACGCTGCAACTTCCTCCTGTGACCTTATTATCACTGTGACGTCGTCAGCATAGGCGATGAGTTTCACTGCAGTTCTCTCCTCCGCCATGTAACGTTGAACTGTGAGACCCTGAAGACTCCTCCTCAGCTGTATCAGCAGTGGCTCAATGGCAATTGTATAGAGGAGACCAGATAGACTGCAGCCCTGTCGGATGCCTCTACACACTCTAAATGGTCGTGTCACTGCTCCATTAACTTTCACCAGGCTGTATACTTCTGTGTAGAGCAGCCTGACGTATGACACAAAAGAGGGCCCAAACCCAAAAGCCCCTAGAGCCTCAAACAGGTAGCTGTGGCTTACTCTGTCATAAGCTTTCTCTTGGTCTAAGGAGACTAGCCCCATGTCCAGCTGGTGCCCTTGGGCCAGCCCCAGCATGTCTCTGATGAGGAAGAGGCTATCAAAGATGGAACGCCCTGGGATGCAGTAGGACTGGTCTGGGTGGATAACCTTTCCCAGGACTGCTTTAAGTCGGTTGGTTAGGGCCTTGGAAAGTATCTTTAGATCTGACCCAAGCAGGGAGACTGGCCGCCAGTTCTTAAGGCACCCTAAATCACCTTTCTTGGGGAGCAGCGAGATCACTGCCCTCCTGCAGCTCAGGGGCAATAAATTGTTCTTCATGCTCTCCTGAAATACTTCGTGCAAGTCTGGCCCGATGACTCCCCACAGGGCCTGGTAAAACTCAGCTGGCAGGCCATCTAGCCCAGGTGACTTCCCAGCTGATTGTTCATTCACCGCACGCGTCAGTTCAGCGAGAGACAAAGGGTGATCCAGCTCTTCCCTGTCCTCCTCAGGCAGCTGTGGAACACCCAACAATAGTGCCCGCCTGGCCTCTGCTTCACAAGGCTCCGCGGAGTAAAGGTTCTGGTAGAAGTCCAAGACCTGGGATATAATCCTATCAGCATCCACGGTATGACTTCCATCTGGCAATTTAAGATGTGTCATCAGCTTCCTCTCAGTTGACTTCTTTTCCAATGTAAAGAAATAGGATGTAGGCATGTCCATACTGTTCATCTGGGCAAACCGCGCTCGTACCATCGCTTCACGGCCCCTCTCCTCCCATAGGTTCCTCAGCAGCACTTTGTTGTTTTCAATGGCCGCAGCGGCATCAGTCCCCTCCGTCCTTGAGAGGCTCAGGATCTTCTCCTCCAGGGCCTTTGTTTCCCTCCTCAGTTCATCAGTGCGGTTTGTGGTGTACTGCTGGCAGAACACCTGAATTTGTCTCTTCCCAATATCCCACCACTGGTTGCGGCCTGGATACATAACTTTTCTCTCTCCAGTGTTTCCCACAGAAATTTTGGAAACTATGGGGGCAGCCGGGATTTGTTTGTCCGGGGGGGGGGGGGGGGGGGGGGGTCTTTTCACGGGCCTTTTTTGGGGGGGGGGGGGGGGTTATTCACGCAGTGTAAATGCAAAATGGCAAAACAATGACTACAGTATGACATTGGCGCATGGAGAAACTATAGGCCTACGCCTACATTTCAGCCATTTATATTTTGAGAAATAAGGCTACATAATACACATGCAGGGGTCTATGTAATGAAAAAAATAATAAAACAAAATAGGAGCAGAGATAAGAATTTAAGATTGCTGTGAAATTGTTAACGCATAAACAAAAAGGGTCTAAGAGGGTAGGCTATGCCTTTTCCCCACACACACATTCTACATGAGGGGTGCTGGTCACAGGGCCAGTTTTTCAAAATTCCTCCCATTAAAAGGGCTGAACAACATATTACACATTTATGTCTATATTCACATTCATTACACATTCATTTCTATATGCAGCCCGATGTCTCCTCTGCCTTGTCAATGAAGGCCTGTCACCTAACTCATTACAACTGTAAAACAAAGCCTGGGGAGTGTTAGTAAACTCATCCCAACTGTCCCTTCTCGGAAGGTTTTTTTTTTTTTTATTGCTCCCAAACCCAAGTTAACTACAACAACTTGACAAGGCTTTTGATCCCTCTCTCTTTCAAGCACTTGTGGTTTTCTCTATAGGATGTATTTACTCCAGGAGGAAAATGCGAAGGAAATCGTAATTGAAATCGCTTTTAACAAACACGGAAATCGTAAAAAAAAAAAAAAAAAAAAAAAAAAAAAAAAAAAAAAAAATTTTTTTTTTTTTTTTTTACATTTTCGGAAACTATGGCGGCCAAATTTAAACTATGGCGGGCCGCCATAGTTTCCTCAATGTATGGGAAACACTGCTCTCTCCATGCCTCCCAAAACACTTCAAAGGACGATAGGAAGCTATTTTCTTGCAATAACTTTGCATTAAATCTCCAGTGGGAGGACTGTGGGCCCGTGGTCGAGAAAGGAAAGGTGACATGAATAAAGTGATGGTCAGAAAGGAAAGTAGGTGCCATAGAGCTGTTGCAAAAACGCCCCCTCTGTGCCTGTTGCACATAAAACCTGTCCAGTCTGGCGCCTGACAGTACAGAAGTGCTACTCCTTATCCAACTGTACTGCTTGACATTGGGA
>NW_026945775.1:473224-475724 GCF_034702125.1 Engraulis encrasicolus
TTTGATGTTTTGACTCAATAAAACCTTGATCACAAAAAAAGAAGGGTTGGGGGTAAGAAGTGGGCTTGGGGTACCAGGATGGGGTTGTGTGTGGTGTGTTACAGGGCTAACAAGTGGTGAGTAGTGATGATTTCAGAGGTAACAAGATGTAGAGGGCATAGAGGGATATGATGGTAGCAAGTTGATATGGAATAGGGGCTGATGGTAGGACCTTGGTGTTATCAAGTGGGGCAACATCATCTTCACCATCATCATCAGCACGATGATCTGCTGCTACTGTATGTGTTCCTCTTTTAAAAAAAACTTTCTGTTTTTTTTTTCCTAACAGTGGCGGCTATCACAGCCTCTTCTGTTTTCCAGTGCCTCCAGGCCTTAGCCCTACGCCTTTCCCCTTCCCCTCCATTTTGTGCGTCCACTTGTAGGGGTAGTGGTGTCTCGATTCACGTTATGACAGAGGGGTAGGGGTACGGCGAAGGGCTTTCCGCCCCTCCAAACGGAGATTTTCCAACACCACACTCCAGACGGAGGACTACATCAGATTTCCCCGAATGCATTGTGAATGCCTTTAAAAATTGGCGTCAAGCCACGGCATCCGCTACAGCACACAAGTTTAAGAATTTTCGCAGCAATTGGCGGCTTTAAAGCAGGGCTTTGAACCGGTTCAAGGAACGAAAACGAAAACCAGGAACTTTTTGTATTTTACAGGGAACAGAAACGAAACCGGAAACGTTATTATTTTTATGTTCTGGAACAGAAACACTTATTTAAAAATAATGGTAACCGGTTAATACCGGTTAATACCGTTCCTCAAACTAAAAAAAAAGTAATTATTTTCCTGCGCACGTTACCATGACGGCTGAGGTTCACGTCCTGTGTGACAGACATTCTCTGACTGAATGGAGAGAGAGCTGTAGATTACAAAGTCTCCACTCCACATCTTAAATAAGAGAAACCACTGTCATACAAAAGGGCAGAGTTTCCATTGCATCATTGTAAGATATTGCAGAGAAGCGCGTGTAAAGCGCACCGAGAATGTTCGACGTTATTGGGCATCCATGGCCGCTTCAAATATGCACAAAATCATAATGTCTATCATAGCGCTCCCCGTGACCCAAGTCAGCGTGGAGCGCGCATTTTCATCATTGAGGTTTATTCTCCACTTAGGTCGTCCCAAATGACAACATTCTGGAGGATGGTCTTTTCATCCGCTTGAATAAACAGTTTGGAAGTAGGCTGACTCATTTGCACTTCCGTCTTTCTTGGTTAATTAACGTCAGTTAGGCCTATGGGGAGTAATCAGCTGACAGGAACGAAATTAACCGTTCCGGGAACAATATTTTTTTGTTCTAACCGGTTCGGGAACGTCAATTTATTGGTGGAACGCATAACCGGAAACATTATAATTCCGTTTCTGTTCGGAACGGAACGTTTGGAAAAAAATAACGGTTCAAAGCCCTGCTTTAAAGTGGTAATAATTATTCCATTGTACTAAGTTTATCATTGTCCTAATGTGTAATGACCCTTTTCTCCGTGGCTATTAACGTCAACCTAATGCATAGAATTAGTGACAGCTGTTAGTGACTTTCCGTGATTGTTGAAGGGGTATCTCAATTCGTAGGGGTTGCGTTTCAAGCCCTACACCTTACAGCTTTGTTTGAAAGCACGAGGGGCAAGGGGAAGGCGAAGGGGTAGAGGTAGGAATTAGTTCAATAAAGACTAAACTTAGTTAAAGTTAAACTTTACCTGAAGAAGGTCGGATGACCGAAACGTTGTATTAAAGTTTGTTGGTGAAGGGTAGGAATTAGAAATGGGAAAGGCCCAAAGTCCGCCTCTGAGCGCCCCACTGTTCACTTAAAAGTCAGTCATGGGTAAGCGGTTAGGGCGTCAGACTTGCATCCCAGAGGTTGCCGGTTCGACTCCCGACCCGCCAGGTTGGTGGGGGGAGTAATCAACCAGTGCTCTCCCCCATCCTCCTCCATGACTGACCACCCTGAGCATGGTACCGTCCCACCGCACTGCTCCCCATGGGGCGCCACTGAGGGCTGCCCCCTTGCACGGGTGAGGCATAAATGCAATTTCGTTGTGTGCAGTGTGCAGTGTTCAATTGTGTGCTGTGGAGTGCTGTGTCACAATGACAATGGGAGTTGGAGTTTCCCAATGGGCTTTCACTTTTCACGGCTTTCAAAATTCAGCTCTGCTCCTCATCACGTTTTCAGAGCACCATCCCTGTAGCCTGCACGTCAAGTTTGCAGACCTCCACGTCATTTTGGGCCTGATCTGTGGGCAAAAGTCTGGGATTTTGCTAATGAATTCTAGATCAATCCCCAAGACATGCCCTCGTCGAGGTTTTTAAATGAATGGTTGACCACCAAACACATTAACATGCAATTATACATGCAGCTCCTTTCGCTCTTGAGTCTTTACTCGTAATTGATAGTCTGACAAGACTTTTGGAAGGGGGTGTTTTTTGGAAAGCTGAATTGATTAGATTCCTGGCTTG